>NW_026864244.1:0-5049 GCF_026571515.1 Ruditapes philippinarum
TCATTTTCTCCTCCCCCTTTGTAACGACGGTTAAGCTTTGCCGATCCGCTCGGAAAAAAATTTTGGGTTTTTAGGCGGGACCACAGAGTTTTGGGCCGCAGCAGAAAGCTGATTTTACTTTTGCAAAAAAAGCCGCGAATTTAATGGACTGTAAAAAAGACAGGAAAAAAAAATTTATTTAAAAAAATTAATTTTTCTGTAAAATAAAAATTGGGTCAAATTTGAAAGTAAAAATATGGGAAAAAAAAAATAATCTAGTCAAAAATTTTAAAAGAATAATAGTTCATTTAATTAAAAATTTTTCATGGGAAAAAAGGCAAAAAAATTTTAAGTAAAAAAGGGAACTTTCATTCTTCAAAAAGTTGGGGGAGAAAAAAATGGTTTTTGTGGAATATTTTTTGTAAGGGGAAAGACAAAAAATTTGAATTTTAATAATGGGGCCCAATTTTAATTTTACTTTGGGGTAGTTTCCCCCACAAAAAAGAATTTAAAAGAGCAAAAAAGGATTGGGAAAGATTTTCCCAAATGAAAGGGCCCAAATCACTCAGTTTGAAAATTTATTCCCAAAATTAGAAAAAGGGTTTTAAAAACTAACTTTTTAAAATTTGGTCCCCTTTTTCTGGGCCAAAAATCCTTTAAAAACAAGACCAGTCTGTACGGGCATCACACGGAAAAAAAATTCTTAGTCCTTGGGCATTAAGAAAAGGGTCCCAAAGTCTGTTAAAGGGGCCAGAATTATTAACCAAGGGATTTAAAAATCACAGAGAAAAAGGGGTTTGAAATTTCAACCCATTTGGCCTTTAGTAGTTTTTGGGGGATTTCCCCAATTGCAGGGGAAAAAATTTTAAACAAAAGTTTTTGGTGAACCATTTGGGGAAAGGGGAGTACAAAACAATTCTCTCACAAAATTAACAAAAAACAAAAAAGACCCATTCAAAACAAATTTTTTAAATTTGGGAAAAAGGGAAAAAAAAAATTTTTGACTTTTTTTTGTCTTTTCAACCAAATTAAAAAAACAAATGTCCCCTGTTTTCATGCACCATCAACAAAACAAATCACAAAACATCAGAATCTTCAGAATACCATACCCTTTACCTTAATTTAAATTTTTTTGTATTTTTGGTTTTAAAAACTTGGATGAATTTTTTGAAACACTTTGGGGATTTTTTTTTAAAGGGGGCTTTTACTTTGTTTTTATTGAAAAGTATTTCAAAAGTTTTTCCCGGTTGGGTTATTCCTTTGAAAGGAAAACGCATCAAACTGGGAAACATTAAAAAATTTTGCAAGTTTTTAAAATTCGAATTTAAAAGCATTTTCAATTAAAAGGTTTTTTCTCCGCCCAAACCCCAAACCCCCTTTTTTGAAGTTTTGTGGGCATTTTTTTTTTGAAAAAACCCGGCGGCAAACGGAAAACGGAATCGACCTTTTTACTCGCAACACCTCCAAAGGGAAAGGAAAATTTAACGTAAAAAGCCCAAAATGCAAAATTTTAATACCGGAATTAAAAATGCTCTTTATAAAACCTGATTCCCCCAAAAATAAACCCCAAAAAGTATTTCAATAACTTAAACTTACTACAGTAAATTTTAAAAATGTGCTTTTCAATCAGCGATAGAAGAAATTTAAAAATTTAAAAAAATTAATAATTTAGACTTGCACAAAAAGCAAAGGTATTTTCAAACAATTTTAAAATCCAAAAAACCATGCATGAAAAAAATTAAAAATAAAAAAAAAAAAACTAAAAACTTTTTCCCTTTCAAAATCTTGGTAAGCCGGTTTGCCCCTTTTAAGACACAAAACTTTTTTTTCTTACCTGGGGGAAGGGGCCTAAAAAAACCTGGGTTTGGGGAAAAAAAGCATTATTTTAATTAAATTTGGATTTTTGTCAAAGGGGTTTTTTTAACTACAATTAAGATTTTTCATCATAAAAAAAAGATAGCTAAAGCTTCCCCCTTCCAGGGGAACATTTAGTGGTGTTTTTTATGAAATATTTTTATTTTAAAAGATTTTAGAGAAACTTTGGCCTTGTGGGAAATTTTTTTAAAAAAACCATTTGGGAAAAAACCTTGGAAAATTTGGAAATTTTAAAGTCTTTTTATTTGGGGAAAAGTACCCTTTTAAAGGGTTTGGTTAATAAAGAAAAAAAAAACTGAGACATATGTGGGACAAATTTTCAAACACTAAAAAAACTCACAAATTTTGTCATTTTTAAAGGGGAAATTTCTTAAACAGGAAAAATTTACAAAATTTACAAAAAAACAAAATATCGGATATAATAGCATTTTTCTTTAACAAAAAACACGCCCTAAAACTTTTTTTCATACCTTTGGGTTTTTTTACATTGTTAACCTTTTTAAACAATTCGTATGAACCTTTTCTTTGGGGCACTTTCCTAGACGAAAATCAAAGGCCCCGTCATTTGGGGGGGAGTATTTTTCTCATCCCCTTGGGGCAACTCAGGGCCCCCCTGTATAGTAAACAACCCAATTGAAAAACTGACTTTCCCCTTTTTCCATTTGGGCTTTATGGCCCCGCCCAAAAACTAGGGGGAAAAAAGGAAAAAAAAAAAAATAAAGTTTTTTAAAGATACCAAATTAATGTTTCATTTAGGTATTTAAAAAACAGATTTTGTTACCGGTTTGGGATTTAATTTTTTTTGCAAAATTGGGTTTGTGTAAAAAAATGAACTGTTAACACTGAATTTGGAAAACACATACCTTTTTGTTTTCACTAAAATCTATTTCAAAGGGAAAATGTTTTCACCGAAAATTTTGGTTTTTCTGAATTTTTTCTGTGTATTAAAAAATTTGTTTTTACTTTAATTGTAATCACTATAATTTTTGAATATTTAATTTTTTTGTTTAAAACTCCCGAATTTTTTTTTTACTAATTTTTAGTCTGGCATTTTAATTTAATTTTTTAAATTTAAATTTTAAACCCTTTTATAAGGACTTTATTTAAGTAGATTTTTTTAAAATGGGTTTTAGAATTTCCTTTATTTAAAAAAAATTAATAAGCAGCCATAAATCTATCATACTAGGGAGGGTTTAAAGGGGAAACCCAAAGTAAAGGCATTTTTGCCGGGTTTTAAAAATGTTTAAAATTGTTTTAATTATATCCATGTTAAATTTCCTTTAATAACAAAAACTGTTGGGGGGACCAAAAACGCCGACTATTGGAAAAATTTTTTCACAAGGGTGTTTCATCGAGATAAATAAAGCTTTCCTAATTGGGCCCAAAAAATACACCTTTAGAAATTTAGAACCGCTAACAATAAAAAATTTTCCTAAATTTCTAAACAACCCTTTTCCATTCATCTTAAAAAACAAGGGAAAACAATTTGAAGTTTCAATCCCTTCCTTTTAAAATATTAGGGGAACCATTAAGCCCAAAAAATTAACCCAAAATTTTTAAATCGAAAAAGGGGGATAATTTTGTAAAAAAAGGGAAATCAAGGGGTTAGGGGCGGGGTGATTGGGCCCAAACCCTTAAAAAAGGGAAATTGTGCCAACTCTCAGATAATCAAAAAGGGGAAAAAGTGGTGGAAGTTAACCCCCCCTTCCTTAGTTTATGGGGATACCAAACTTACACCCAAAAACTTTAAACCCAAGGGAAATTTTAAAATCGAAAAGGGGGGATTTAAATTTTTAAAAAAACAAACAAGGTTTTGGGGGATGGTTCCAATCATCTTAGAATAATCACAGAGAAAAAATTTTGGGGAAGTTTTAATCCCTTTCCCTTTATAGGATGGAATACCGTTCACACAAAACAAACCCAAGGGAAATTTTAAGTTTTTGGAGTTCCAGCTTTCACACAAAAAACTTTCCCAAGGGAAATTTTTAAGTTTTAAAAAAAGGGGAAAAATTTTAAAAAAAAAACAGGAAATTATTTGGGCTTTGCCAATTTTCTTAAAATAATCAAAAAACAAAGGGGGTGAAGTTTCATCCATTCCCTTAGTAGTTTTTGGGGAAAAAAGAACACGCAAAAAAATTTAAAAAAAAAATTTCTAAATCAAAAAGGGGGAAATTTTGTTAAAAAAAGCAAAAACAAGTTATGGACTTTTTGGGCCCAACATCTTAGATAAACAAGGGAACAAAATTTTTGAAGTTTTCAAATTTTCCCCCCCCTATTAAGATACCCCTTTCATGCAAAAAAATTTTAACCCCAGGGGAAAACCGAAAGCCGACAAAAGGGGAAATGCATTAGGCCCCAATTATCTGCGAATAGTCGAGCTAAAAAAATGGGGCGTTTAAAACAAAAAAGGGGAATTTCTACAGAGAAGAAAAAATTTAATAGAACCTTAAAAAGTAGTCAAAAGGGCCAAATAAATTGGGGGGAAATTTCCGAGCTACTTTGTTAAAAAGGGGAAAAATGTTTGGGGGGTTTGTTTTTTTGGGCCCGCAAATTTTTCTTACTGAACTAAAAAACACTTTTTTAGAAATCAGCCAGAGGGCAAACCCCCCTGTAAAAAGATCTTCCTTACTCCATTATTTTTTCTATAACCCCCTCGCCAGCAGAAAGTCAATCTGGTTTTAGAAAAAACATCCAAATTTTCTGAACCCGACAAACATACCCAATTTTATGGGATTTAAAAAAATATTTCTTTTTTCCCAAAAAGCTGCTTTAGGGGCCCAATTTTTGCTCATTTTTGGGCCAAAAAATTTAAAAAAACACTTGCATATTTTTACCCTTTTTTAATTTTTTTTCTCTCTCTTTTTTTTTTAAAAAGCAGCTTTATTGGGAAATTTTACATACTTTTTGGGCAATATTAATTTAAAAAGTTTTAATTTAAAAAGATTTAAGGTAAAAATTTTTGGGATGAAAAAAAATTTTACACAATAACAAAACCTGAAAATGAATTAATTAATTGGGACATTTAAAAATACCAAACCAAATAAAATTTTAAACCAATCAGTCAGTTTTACACCCATTCTCACAAGATAGGGGCCCCAAATTTTAAAATTTAGTGCTTTGACCAAAAGTCTAAAACATAAAAACCAAATTACAAAATGTATTTAAAACCCCCCCCAAGTCTGCTTTGGAAAATGA
>NW_026864245.1:0-24610 GCF_026571515.1 Ruditapes philippinarum
ATTTATCGTTTCTAAATACATTTGGGGTTTTTTTAATCATGAAATTTTGAGATGAATTTTGCCCTTAAAACCCTCTTTTACCCAATTAAAAGCCTTTGAACCACACATCAACCCGGTCAGGGAAAGGAAAACCGATCGATGATGGTAATTTTTCTAAAAAAAAAGAAAAAAACAAGATTTTTTGTGGGGGTTTTTTTTTTTTGTTTAAAGGGTTTATTAAAGGTCCGTGTTTCAATAGTAATTTGGGGATTTGGGAAAAAAGACTTTTGAGCGGGTTGACCCATCTTTCACAGTTTTTTCATAAAAATCAAAAGGGTTCCAAAAAGGGCACTAAGAAAATGATAAAAATAATTTTAGATATTGTTGGAGCATATCTCCTACAAAGCATTTGGGGGTAATTCAAAATTTAAATTTATAGAATTGTTTTACTTCCATGAAATGTAGTGTTTCTTAAAGGATGAAAATTAAAAACTCTAGGTTTAAAGGGCAAAAACATTAAAAAAATTAGGTCAAATTTCAACCAAAGGGCAAAAGGTCAAAAAATATTTAAAAGGTAAAATTTTTAATTTTTAAAATTCAAAAGTATTTTCATAAAGGAAACCAAACCCTTTTTCTTCCAACACATTTTTATTTCTTACATCCGCAAAAAAAGGGTTTTTTGATGGGGTGGTTTTTTTTGTTTATTTTGTCTCCTTTTGAAAAACCCCAAAATTTTAAAAACCATATATCACTAACTTTTTATCCTTTGGGAACCCCTAAACCCCTTTTTTTTTTCCCATTTCTTTTTAACACCTAAAACTCAGTTTCTTAACTATTATATTTAAGATATATTTTTAAATTTTTAAATATTAAACCCCAATTTTTTTTGTCTTTTGTTTAAATGGTTTTTTAAAAAATGAAATTAAAAACCCCCCCTTTGTCAAATTTTTTTTTTCAAAATCCAAAAACCAAAATTGTAAGGGAGTTTTTTAAGGGGTTTTTGTTTTTTTAAAAAAAAAAAGAAAAAAATTTTTTGGGACCAAAAAAAAAAAAAATTTTTTTGTTGGCCAAAAAAAGGGGATGGCCCCGAAAAGTTTCCTTTAAATTTTTTTTTACATCACCTTGTCATTTGGATATATTTTTGAAAAAATAAAGGTAATTTTGGGTGTTTAATTTTTGCAAAATTTTTAAACCCCTTTTTGGTCTGAGTTTTGAAAAATTTTTTAAAATTTTAGGAAAAACCTTTTTTTAATGGTTATTACATTGCTAGGGATAGGGGTAATTTCACTTTGGGGACATAGGGCAAAATATCAAATTGTGGGTTAGGTTTTTACAAAAAGATGGCAAAAGGGGGAATTACACTGTGACAATAGCTTTTATTACATTGATATCAGTGGTTATTCTGTTGGTAGCCATGAGTGATATGACACTGGTGGCATTAGGTTTTTACAATTATAACATTGGTTTATTTATATTGTTAGCATACATGTAGGGTTATTACACTGGTGGGCTATAGAAAACTAAAACTGGTGACATAAGTCTATTATTTTACTTGTGGCATAGAAATTTAAACTGGTTTGGCATTAGAAAAAAACTTTACTGGCCATAGGTAAGTCATTATGGTCACTCATGCTAGAAGGGGGTCTATTCTGTTTATTTAATAGCAGATTATTTTATATTCTATTATGTACAACCCCTATTGAGAATTTACTGTAAATATTTATGGAAACAGCATAATAATTTGATGTAGCATAATGATTATGTCTTTTTAAAGTTTATGAAAATATTACTTGCCGAGAACCTTCTTTGTATTAGCAGATTCATCTAAATAAAAGGTGACATGATTTAAATGATATATGCTATTATCAATATAGGTGTTTCGTCCTTTCATTAGCAGGGAACAGGGTGCCAAACGGGAAAAAGTTCTTCAACCCGGATACCCCAAAGAAAAATGAAATAATTTGATGGGGGTAAGGGGTTTGTTACAACAAGCACTGGCGAGAATATAAAATGAAAAACACATTTTTGGCAAACCTTTGGGGAACCAAAAAACCCTTTTTGCCCAATTTGGTATTGTTTAACTTTTTTAAAATATTCCCTTTTTTCCAAAAGCCCTTTCTTGCCCAATTTTTTTTCCAAGAAAAGGGGAAATCACAAAAATCAAAAAATTTCTAATGTCCCCACTTGGTTTAGTATTTTAAAAAAGAGCGGTTGGCCCTTGAATTTTTTTATTTAAAAAAAAAGGGCAATTTTCAACATCCTTCAAAATGTTTTTGACCTTTAGAGCCATGTGCACCACTTTACTGACATGTTTGCGTCTTGCCATATGTTAGTGTTTTTGCCCACTTGCGGGTTTGATTGTAAATGTATTCAGTATTTACAGGGAGTAATTGCCCTTGACAATAAAATCTTTTACATATGTTTATATTTCAAAAATGTTGTGTTATTGCCGGTACCTTGGGTGCTTGAGTTAGAATCATGCAACTTTACAGGAATTGATGATCAACATCACTGTGACGCTGTGCATCTGGTTTTTTGTGTGTTGGTTTTTTTCAGTTTTGTTTGAGTTATTGCCCTTGATTTAGTATAAAACTTGCCATTTTTCAACTTGTTCATGCCATAGTTCAAAAATGGTATTTGATCTGTAGGCCTGAAAAATTACAAGAATGTTTGATCAGCAATGTGTACTTATGCCACTTTGGGGTTTGTTGTTTGTGATTTACTATAGTATTTGTAAAGTTCTTAGCCCTTTACTTAGCATTCAGCATCATAGCATACAGTGTTAAAAAATATTTTAGCATATCAAGCATTTTCTATTTATATCCATTGGTGTTTCTTTAAAAAAAAAACACTTTGAATTTCTCTAGTATTAAACTGGGCAGGCATCGTTATAAAGTTTAAATTTCAGATTTCCTCTTTTGGGCCATTATTTCTTGGAAGACCTTCCTTATGCTTAAAATGTTTACCTTTGGAAGTGAAAAAGTTTTGGTTTTTTGATGAAGGAAATGAAAAGTAATAATGAAGAGCTCCTGTTGGCCTTTTAATAACACTTTTGTGTTTATTTTCAGACTTCTCTTCACTTGGGCCAGTAAGCAAAGATAGATCCTGTTGGTTGTGGATTATTATTCTTCAGAAGCTTGGTTTTCTCATAGCCAGAGTTACAATACCTAAATTGATGCAGCGAGGGGTTTCATGGATCCGGTCTGATAAAATCTTTTCCATTGCTTGTTAACAAAAATGATAGTCATGTTACGTGAATGCCCCTAAATGCAGAAATCTCCTAAAAAGACTTTGAAGTAAACATGATGAAATAACATGATTAAACAAAAGTGTTTACATGATGATGAGACATTATTGTATTATGAAGTAACATGCTTAAACCAAGATATGACCACCGGAACTTATAACATAATTGTTCATCTTTCCAGTGAAACCAGTTTAATTTTATCTTGGAAGTTCATGTGCACGGTGTAAGAACCATAGTTTTAAAAAAAAGCAACAGGATACCTAAAATATTTCCTGTAACAAAGAAATAATTGTTTATTTGATTCAGCTTTTTTAAGTAGTTTTTATGATAAATTGTCCCTAATGACTATTGTTCAGTCATTGAAGTTAAGAATAACTTTTGTAAGAAAAAGTACCATGATGTTATGTGTCCATGTTAGTGAAATATAGTTTATGTGAATGTAGATAAGTGAATCATTTGTAAATAAACAGACAGTATTATTTAATCTCTATGTTGTGTATAGAAAATTTTAATCTGAAAGTGCTTTTAAACGATTTTATTTTGTACATGTAAAAAAGGTATTGTATCTCTAAAATTATAACGATATTCAAGGACTGAATCAAGGATTTTATTGATATTTTTAAGAAACAATGTATTCAGGAATTTCATTCTAGTTATAAAAGATTTTGCACGGATAATATGACTTAGTATAACCAGTTATAAATCTTATAATTAATGAACCACAATGCAATTTTAATTATATAGCAAATTAAACCACATCGCCTGTCAAAATTCTTTGTATCAAAATTTTGATTATACTGCACTTTTCATTTGCATTATTTAAGATACATTTTATGGAGCAGCTGTGTATATAATTATGGATAATACAAATTGTCCAATTAAAAATTGATTTTACAATCATGCAGTATTATAATTGGTATCTACAAAATTTGTATTCATTATTTGACATTGGTCTTTCTGATAACCCCAGTAGTAAACTGGTCTGCGGGGTGTGACTTGAATTCCTTTTTTGATGACATTAATTTATAAACATGACATAATTTTTCTAGGTGTTTATAGGGTTTAGATGTTATGTAAATGTTAATAACATTCTAATTAGAGAAAATGGTATGGGCAAAAAAACTTATTAAAACGTTAATAGATTTTGAAAAATATGCCTTTTTGGAGAAAATGTTTAGAAAAAATATACATATAAATCAAACAAATCAGGAGTAATATTTTTGTTTTACAGCCTTTTGTCTATGACTTTTTTACGACGTCCCTCGTATAAATCACACAATTAGGGGTTTAGATGATGTGATAGAGTAGCTGAGAATCATTGTTAATGTACAAATTACTTTGTATGCTGATTGTAATTTGAATGATACATGCAGGCTTTTTTGTTTGTTTTATATTTACTGTTTTCAAAGCAATCCTCGAAACACTTAAATCAAAACAAATTTGGTTTTCTGTTAATTTTAAATGATGTTTTTATAAAGTAGTATGGGTTTTTTCACTATAATCTTATATTATTTTGTATTGATTTTAAAGGTACAGAATTATAAGTGTTGTTGGTTTTTTCCTTCAAGTTTACTTTTCCATTTGCCCTCCAATTAAATCATTTATGTTATTTCTGCATAATATTCAGTTTCAATACCGTTTTATAACATGTAGTAATTATATTTATTGTGTTTAGGTTATTTCGTAATTTGTTTGTAATAAGGAAATTCTATTATTGATAGCAATTGTATTTAAAATATTTATTTTAAGTTGTTTCCCTGCTTAATTCTTTCAAATGAATTTATTATGTTTTAAAATTTGAGGCAAGTTCTGTTTTGGAATTTATTGGAATTTCATTAAAAAAATAAAATATAAAAAAAGAGTTCTGGTAGATTTTCAGAGGAGGCTTTACCACTGTTGACTTACTTATTTTAATTTTAAATCATGATACCCCTTATTTGGACAATGGACAGTTCCAGCAAATGGAATTTTAGGACCAGTCCATTAAAGACTTCAGTCGGATAAGGGCCGCCTGATTTCTTTTAAATATTAAAAAATGAAAATCAATGTTTTGAAGTGAAATTTGCAATGTTTGTTCTTTCTGTTTTGGGGTTAAAATTATTGGAAAGTATATTAATGATTTTACAATTGTGAATAAATGGCTAGGTTTTATCTTTGTACATATGAAATCTCCATATTTTGAAAAAATAGATTCGTAGTTGGGTTGTATTTGTTTTATTTTATATTTTCGTGATATTGAAAATATCAGAAATATGCCCTGGTTTATATTCTGAAGTCGAGGATGGGCTGGGGTAACAAATATAACCTGTCAAAGTGCAATACTGTATAGACTTTTAAGACTTTCAGGGGGCCGTTTTATCAACGTGTCGTAGTCTACCCGACAATTTTTGTCGGTGTCATACGTCTGCGACAATGTCGTACGACCGTTTTATGAAAAACGTGTCGCAGACGTTGTTGTTTCTGCGACGTCGTAGACAAAATTTACGCGAGACACAGTCTAGCCAGTTGCGCGCTTTGGACGTCACATATGAAATCAAAGTACTTAAAGTATTGATTGTAAATTTACATGACTATTATCAAACGGATAAATTGACATGATTATTATAAAACGGATAAATATTTTAATGTCATTCAAAGAACATTTTAGTGAGAAATACAGCATATTATATTTTCTGCACTGTCTTAAAGCATGCAGCCGCTTATGACTTGAAGCGGTGAATGTAAAATTACTAACCAAAAATGTCAACAAAGTTGTATTTGACTTTTAAACAAAATACTAATTTAAAATAACTAATCACAACTTAATAAAAATTAACATACGCAAACGACGGTACGACCGATCAGCCACTTTTTAGAAATTAAAAAATAGAAAACTAAAAAATCAAAAGCATTTTTTAAGAAACGCCAAAAAGTATGTTTATAGTACTTTAATTAGTTAATTAAAAGCTAACTGTCATTTTTAAATAGCACCGGACTTTTCAAGTATATCGTTTGGCGGATAAATCGGAACGTCACGGCCTATTATCTATAATAACCTCGGAGTTAATACGGAATTGAAAGTTAGTTTTATACCACGTTAAGGAACACGCACATTTTTTCAAACTTTTTTGCTGTTTCTTCAACTGATTTTAACGAGATAAGGTGCAGAGTACCCGTGACTATACAAGCTACCCACAGTATTATAAAAAATTTAAAAAAAACCAAAACAAAAAAACCCTGGAATTATTATTGTCGAAAGCATTCGAGTATAGCCATTTTTATAGTATTTTCCGAGAAGTACGGTACACACTCGAATATAAGAACAAGCGACTAACTAGTCCCTAAGGCTTGTCTTTCTCATTGTTTGAAACAAAAACATATAATATACATGTATATTATAGATATACCATTGCCAAGGCATCGAAATAATAAATTGCTGTTTTGTTTTTTTGTTTGTTGTTTTTTTGCTTTTTTTAATTGAAACGGGGAACACGCTGTTTTGTATTCTGTTCCAATTTGTAAATCTTAATGAAATATTTCACTTTAAAGTGTCATGTATATTTGTTTGTTAGTGTTTTTTTTTCGGAATGATATTAATTATTTATAGGTATTATACATATATTTCATGTAGTATTCTAAATAATCCCCTACTCCCGGCTTTGTAAATACAGTTCGGATACTATATTTTTTTCAAGTCTTAAAAAGAATTGAAATACATAATTATTATATCATGCAGTTTGTGCAGACTTACATATTTTTGTTTTGCCTATATTTCTAAAGAAAGTAGTGGTGAATGTGAAAGTATTAAAAAAATTGTTATTGTAGCAAAATTTTGACTTTTCATAACAAATTACTAAATCATTAAACACCGTACTCGATTTGGCATAAATTAAACAGAAGGCAAACGATAGTTCAGGTTAATGATAATGGAATAAAAATAAAAAAAAAAAAAGTAAAAATATATATATAAATAAAAAGCTTTAAAAAAGATAAAAAGCATTTCTATGGCTTTAAGGCCTTTATGAAAGGATTTTTGCGCGTTAGAAACAATTGTAGCTGCTTTTTTAAAGAAAACGCCAAAATTTATGTTTAAAGTATTAGCTATTCATTGATAAAACCAATTATTTGTACATATAAATTACTTAAATGACCACCCAATGTTTCTAGTATAACGTGTGGCGCACACTTTTACCAATTTTACGAGGAATTCAATACACACAAGATTTCTAACTAGTTCTTTTCATTCTCGTTGTTTGAAATAAATATATATAATTAATCTTATATATTTACTATTGCTAAAGAATCGAAAATAATGAATTGCTGTTTTGACATATTTTCGTAAAGGTAATATTAAGTAGCACTGCTTTTTAATTGAAACGTAACACGCTGTTTTTGTTTTGTTCCAACTTGTAATTTATATGAAATATTTCACTTTTAAAAATGTAGCTTTTTTGTTGTTGTTTTTGTTGTTGTTGCGATACTACTTTTTTTCGGAAAGCGGATTCATTTTTCTCATGTTCCAGTCTGTCGATTTTTTATGTGCTTCTTTGTCGGCAAAACGACATATGAGCCGCGTCACGACACAAACCAAATAACTGCGTTTGCATCCGCGCAGTCTGATCAGGATCCATGCTGTTCGCTTACAACTCTATAACAAGTAGAGAAACTGACAGCGAACAGCATGGATCCTGATCAGACTGCGCGGATGCGCAGGCTGGTCTGGATCCATGCTGGTCGCAAACCCATTATGTTGGTTTTTGTTCGTGACACAGCTCATATATTGATACTATCAAAACCAGAGATGTAGTGTTATCTATGAGTATATCGAGTATAAAAAAAATAGCGCGTAAGTTATGAATAGGCAAAAAATATATCAAATCCCCAGGCTACTTATAGATATATATACGTACATGTATATCTCATGTTAGTTGTAGTATAACTAAATAACTCCCCACCCCGGGATTGCAAAATTACGTAGTTACAGTTCGGAATCTATATTTTTTTTGAGAATTAAATGCATAATTAATACACAATGCAAATTGTGCAGAATGAATTATTATATCTACACTGTATATTTGCAGTTTATCATAAAATTTGACAATTTAAATATTGGTGCTTTTTCATCCACGGTAACTTTTGGCTAATGTCGCCTTGTCTTTTTAAACTTTTTTTTTATATTCTATTGACTATTTTTTCTTTTTTAAAAATTGTTTTTTTCCGGATTTCATGACCACGGTAAACTTTCCGGTGTCCTTTATTTTATACCATATGGGTTTTCTTCAAAGAAATATCTAAATTTATGTAAAATTTAGTAAAAATATTATGATTTTTTCCAAATGTGAAATTCAAAAAAGATGTGAGTAAATTTTATTTTTATTCTATTTTCCGAAGAAATCTTCGGAACTCATTATTTATAGAATAGAGTATGACCGTAAGGGCATATTTGCTTCAAATGAACGATATTTTAGACATTTTTTATAGGGTATAAGATTTTTTATATTTCTGTCTCTTTCTTATACTTAGAGCGCATGTATAATGCCCTTATATAAGCGCTTGACATTAAAAGGAAAAACAAAAAAACAATTGAAATATGTTTTCTTTTTATTCTGAAAAAGTTATTTAATAAAAATAATGTTTGCTGAGCAATGTTATACATGTAAACAGTGATCGCCAGTCTTGACGTCACAGAAACGTCGTACGACAGCCCCAACCCTGTCGTTAGAGCTGCGACATTTTCTACGACGTCCGTAGCTACGACAAACGTTCAATAAAACGTTTTAACGCTTTTCTGCGGACATGTCTGCGACAAAAACTAGCCTACGACATGTCGTAGAGCGTTGATAAAACGGCCCCTGGTTTTTGTTCTGTCATGCTTTATATTGATTTTTTTTTCTGTTTGTTATATGATTCATTTGCATTTATTATTACTCTAACTTGGCTCTAAGTAAATTTTATGTTTTGTGTGTCACAAATTTTTAGCATTTTTTTTTATATATTTTTTGTTTTGTTTTTTTGTCTCTTAAAATTGTCCAAAACAAAATTTTTTTTGGATACACTTGATCTTGTACCAAGGATTATAGACAGTGACATTAATCTATTAAGGGTAACTTTAATCATTCAAAAGTTATATAGATTCTAATCTATTTCTGTATTTAGATGCTGCATTATCCGCTTGAAGTAATTTCAATTTTTCTGATAAATTATTATCTCCCTTGACAAAAAGGAGAAAAATTAATTCTCCATTGTAAACATAAATAATTGCGAAAGAAAATAGTTGTCTTTCTTGACAATATATACCAAATATTTTCTGTCTCAACAATAAAAATAAATCATTGTCTCCCTTTGAGGTATAGTATTTAAGTTATCTTACTTAGCAACTGAACAAAAATAATTGTCTTTCCTAGCATCACATAAATGTAATAATTTTTTGCTTTATTAGCAACACAATAGATTTAGTGTCTGTCTTAACATCACTTAGGAAGAAAGTTTTAATAATCGTCTCTTAGACGAGTTGCGTCAGTGAATGAGTGGTTTATGTAGTTTACTTCAAACCACTTGCCCCTCATCTCTGTAGTTTCGAATCCTGTCAGGGACTTTGAATTTTTGAACATACTTTTCATGTGAGGAAGCTATATAGCTAACTTATTGAAGGTCGGTAATTCTACCCAGGTGCTCGCTTGCACCTGAAATAATGCACAGAGGGGTGCCTGGTGTCTTTCTAGAAAGTCGCTATAGTATGACCTTAACAGTGTTAGTGCGACAATAAAAAGGTCTCTTAGAAACACAATCATTTTTAGAATTATTTTTCTCTTGATTGAAAATAAAATAATTGTCTATCATAATAATTGTCTATCAACACATTAAAATTATTTCTTTTCTAGCAACACAATATAATTATTGTCTCTCTTAATTGCAAATAAAAATGACGTACGTCCTTAACAAAACAATAAAATTATTGCTTTCTTAGCAACACAGTATGACCAAATGGTAAAGGCCCTTGACTTGAAGCCACTTGCCCCTCACTGCTGTGGGTTCAAGTCCCACCAGGGACATTTGATTCTTTCATGTGATCTCCATCTACCATATCGCCATATGATTGTGCTATAATGTCGCCATATGATTGTTGCACAAACCTTGACTCTCTTAGAAACACAATAAAATAATTGTTTTTTAATGCAAATAAAATAGTCTCCCTTAGCAACACATTATTGTTGCTCTCCTAGCAATACAATGAAACTATTGTCTCTCAAAGCATTGAAATAGAATTATTGTCTCTTTTGATTGCAAATAAAATAATTGTCACTCTTAGCAACACATTTTAAGATTATTGCTTTCCTAGCAATACAATAAAATTATTGTCTGTAACATAATGAAACCATTGTCCTTGATCTGTAAGAAAAATAACTGCTAAAAGTTGTCATTTAAACTGCAAGGACTGTTTTTACGTGGATTAAGTTCATGCAAGTAATAATTATCTCAGTGAGTTAATTATGATGTAATTAACTTTCAGTTTTTATTATAAGAAATTAAAAAAATATATTCATGTACTATGTGTTAAACATTTTATTATGAAATAAATGATTATGTACAAATTTATATACACTTCCTGTCTTTTTGCTGTTGTTCTGTGTGTTGGTTCCTCCCCATCCATATACTGTACTGTAACGGCTACATGTTTATTTATTCTTCATTTATGTTTCGTACAATTTCAGTTTAATAACAATATACTAATGTAAAATAAAAAAGTTATATATCACTTTGAATTATGTTGTAATGATTATCAAATATTACAATTTGATTCAAATACTCGACAGCGTATTCCTTCATGATCTATGTATGATTTCCTTGTTATTGTTGTTGATGATAATAAAGCCATATTATTATTATATTGAAATTCAGTTTATGTTTTTCTTTCTTTATCTTTTTAACCAGCAACAGATTCAATTGATACAACCAGAGCAATATATTTTTATTGTGGTTTATAGTAAGCCTATCAAGTTTTTGTAGAAAAATAAATTTCCAGATATTTTACTACACATTTTAAGAACTGTTGATATTGTATTGATTCATCTGTGTCCAAGTTTATGACAGTTTATGCATGTAAATGAAGTCATAATTTTTATCAAAAGTTGAACTGTAACAACTGAAATACAACTTCTTTGTTTCCTCAGACCAACATACACCAAATGGACGAATCACATCCTGCAGTACAACCTTTCCTGTAGAGCAGTCTTCTGATATCTCTTCTATAACATTTCTCTCCAAGCCACACACAAAGACAGTACCATCATCTGACAGTGATATTCCTCTTGGCTCACTTGTACAACTATAACTCCCAATCACATCACCCTGCCAGTTTAATCTTGTTACTGATTTCATCTCACTGTCAGATACATAGATAGAACTTCTATTACATGTTACATAATATAGGTCTTTGAAAATATTTCTATCATCAATTGTTGTCAGCATAGTGCCATTCATATCAAGGATCTGCAGTTTTACAGGGAAACAGTATGTCACAACAAGTTTATCTTGGTAACAGCTTATACTATAACAGTCTCCATTCACTTTCATAGTGTGCTTCTTTATAAGTTTGTTTGATGAGATTGATATAAACTGTATTGTTTGGTTGTAAGGAAGTGTGACAGCAAGTTCAGTACTGGTTACTGTGGTGATATCCCATGGTTTATCATCTAGTTTTATTTGATATGACACCGATTGTCTGCTGATATCCACCATCTTTACAGCTTTGTTATCATGGTCCGTGATGATAAGAAGATCAGGAGTCAGCAAAGTCATTCCTGCTATATAGCACCTGCATTTATCTATTGATGTCTTCACACAGATATCTCCCTGATGTGAAGATTTTCGACACTTTATTTGTACAGATGGATATTTTATCTTTAAAGTTTTTTGTTTAAATGTACCCAAAGACTTCTCTGTTTTAAGAAGATCTAATATTGCATCATTTGTTTTAAAGTTAAATTCTTTGATATCATATGATGAAAGTTGTAGTTTCTTTCCCTCGACATTTTTCATTGTTTTCTCTGCAAGTTTAAGTTCCATGAAGAGTTTATGAGCTTGTTTTGATGTATTGAGTCGTTTAATGGTATCTGATGATGTTTTCAGAGCTTTGGTTATATCTTCACATGTTTCTTCTACTGCTTTCAGATGTTTGTTGTTTTCTTTTTGTATGACATTAGCTGCATCTTCAATCTGCCTTTCCAGTTCATCAAGTCTTTGGTTGATTTCTTGCCGGAACATTTTAATGTCTGCTAGTGCATCTTTAAGAGAGCTGTTGGACTTATTTGTCATCTTTTTGGCATCTTCCACAAACTGCTGATACTGGTCAGAAGTGCTATTTACTGCTTTCAAAATATCTTGACATTCTTTGCTGTCTATTATATTACCAGAACTATTGGGTATATAGTTGACTTTGCAGAATGTAGCTTGGTGTTCAAGGGTAACACAAACACTGCAGAGTAATTCTTTATGGTGGTGACAGTAGAACTTGATAATTTCTTTCGGGTGTTTGGAACAGGGTGTGGTAAGATCATCAGACTGGCCAGTGTGGGTGGATGATGTGGTTTGATGCAGAACTTTAGGCATTCTTGTTGCATCTAGAAGTGTATGATGTTTGGAAAGTTTATGCTTTTTATGGCCTGTGAAACAATTCTTGCATAAATGTTCCTTGCAATCTACGCAGTAACCATGGGCAGGAATTCTGGATCCTTCCTCGTCACAAGGTTGACAGTAAACTTGAAGATCTTCATCTGATGCAATGGATTGTGTTGTAGATGAAAATTGTTTTAATGCTTTTTTTCCTGAGACAGCCATGTTTTATCTGAAATGTATTATAAATGTTTTAGCTCACCTGTCACAAAGTGACAGGGTGAGCTTTTGTGATCGCTTTTCGTCCGTAGCCCTGGGGTCAAAATTGGCCCGGCCCGGGGGACATTGATTTTTCTTATATGTCTATAGCAAAAACTTAAAAATTTTCTTTGAGAAAACCTAAATAGCTAGAAGTTAGATATTAAGCATGAAACATCTTTTATTAAGTGTCGACAAAATTTGTTCAAATAAAAGCCCTGGTGTCAAAACTGGCCCGCCCCAGGGGTGTCATTGTTTTTACCTGTATGTGTATAGTAAAAACTTTTTAAAAAAATCTTCTTTTAAAAAACCCAAGGAGATAGAGCTTAGATGTTTAGCATGAAACATCTTCTAATTGGTGTCTACCAAGTTTGTTCAAATAAAAGCCCTTTGGGTTTAAACTGACCCCGCTGCGGGGGCCTATATACAGGTGAGCGACTTCAGGGCCATCATGGCCCTCTTGTTATTTTATGTTTGTCTTATTTTCCTTTTGTGAATTTGTAGAACTTAAGCAGATAATTTAAAACTTGGACAATATTTTACTAACTGTACTTATATCTTTTGTGAAGAAATGGTCAGGGAATATATATCAATCATATCTTGTAGACATGCATCATGGGATTTCGTAATACATTGACAAACATGATCACCATAGGCTGACGATGTTGTGAAAGACCCACGTCCACACCTTCAAAGTTAAGGCTGACTTTAAGGTCAATGTCAAATCCTGTACAGCCTATAAATTGGTCCTAATTTGATGGACGTTTAAATATAAGTCAAACTATGCCCAACACAAAACCCACCAGGGCAATTATAAAAACAAGGTCTAAATGGAGGTCATAGGTCAAATCTTGTCTTGCTTAAAATTTAATCTTTTCATGATGTCCAAACATTGGAAGTAAAAATGTTGAATGCGGGTATCTGTATGATATTGACACATTTGTAGTCTATTGATACATGGTACTTTATATCAATACATGTATATATAATATGTTCCTTGACAAATTAAGCTAGATTAATCATAGTGGAAAGTTTAACATAAAGTTTTCTTTGAAGATCTTGAGTTTATGGCTTTTATGATAAAAAGTTTTAATACCTGTTGTAAATAAAGCGATTCAAAACACTGTAGTTAGAAAAAATTTGTCTAGTTATTTTAAAAATTAAGTCATTTTAGCTCCCCTGTCACTAAGTGACATGGTGAGCTGTTGTGATCGCTTTTCGTCTGTCTTTAAACGACATCTCCAGCCATTTTCATCCAAACTTCACAGGAATGTTCCTTCGGTAGTCAACTTTAAAAATTGTTCAAATAATTTAATTCCATGCAGAAGTCTGGTTGCCATGGCAACCCCCCAAAAAAACTTTAAAAAATCTTCTTATAGAAAACCAAAAAAGCAAGAGCATAAATATTTGGCATCAAACATCATTTAGTGAGTGTCTACTAATTTTGTTCAAATAAATGCCCTGGGTTCAAAATTGGCCACGCCCGGGGGGGGGGGGGGAGTCATTGGTTTTCTCTTATTTGTATATAGTAAAAACTTATATATAAAATCTTCTTGTAAAAAACCCAAATGGCTAGAGCTTAGATATTAAGCATGAAACATCTTCCATTGGATGTCTACCAAGTTTGTTCAAATAAAATCCCTGGGGTAAAAATTGGCTCCGCCCAAGGGGTCATTGTTTTTCCCTATATGTATATAGTAAAAACTTGAAAAATCTTCTTTTAAAAAACCCAAAGTTCTAGAGCTAAGATAAATAGCATGAAACATCTTCTAATGGGTGTCTACCAAGTTTGTTCAAATAACAAATAAAAAGGGCCCTTGGATTAAATTTGGCCCCGCCCGTTGTTCATTCATTTTCCTTATATGTGTATAGTAAAAACTTAAAAAATCTTGTTTTAAAAAACCCAAAGAGCTAGAGTTTAGATACTAAGCATGAAATATTTTCTAGTGAGAGTCTACCAAGTTTGTTCAAATAAAAGCCCTTGGGTCAAAATTGGCCCCGCCCAGGGGATATCATTGTTTTTCCCTATATGTATATAGTAAAAACTTTAAAAAATCTTCTTATAAAAAAAACCCATAGAGATAGAGCTTAGATATTTATCATGAAACATCCTCTAATGGGTGTCTACCAAGTTTGTTCAAATAAAAGCCCTTGGGTTTAAATTGGCCCAACCCTGGGGCCTATATACAGGTGACCGATTTCAGGGCAATCATGGCCCTCTTATTTCGTTTAAGACTTAAAAAAAATGTACATTTTGTAAAATGTAGGGGGTTTTCTTGCTCAAATTTACCTTTTTATTTAGGTTAATTTCTCAAATACTATCAAAGATACATATTTTTAGCTTGGAATACTTGGTCACTATAAAACTTAGAATGCTTTATAAAGGACAAATGATCCCAAAGGTCATTGTTAAATTATCTCCCTTTCATATTTCTATCAGTGATCGAAATGCCTCAATGGACATAATAAGGCAATATTTATCTTGTTTAAATATCATTATTTTAAATTACACCATAAACCATAAAACTAAAAACTTTATGTCATTTTAAAGGAACTCCACTGAGGTTCATAAGCCTAAAAACATAAAATTTTAATTTTTCACATGGATAAACATGAGCACTTAAAACAGAAATTTAATAAAATATAACCAAGAAATATACAAGAAATACATTGAAAATCATATGTTTGTGCTTTTCTCAGTCCGATTTGAGTGAAAAGCGTTTAAACGCTTTTCAATTTTGGGTAATTTTTCACTATTATAATAATTATTCTGGAAAAACGGAGGGAGCTAATGATTTGAAATTTTGCACATACGTTATTAGTATAGATCTACATCAAATGGAGTAATAATCTAAATAAATTATTTCCAGTCCTGTCATGTCAAAAAAACCTCAGTGGAGTCCCTTTAAATGTAATTAATGCATGGTTTTATTTAAGGATAATTAAAAGATATTGTACCTTTATATAATCCTCTAAAAAAATTCACAAGTTATAAATCGTTCACGGTATCTTCCTCAGATGAAATGTTAATTGTACACATTTCCTGTCATTATTAGATTCATTGAATTTGATACCAAAATTGACTTCCTTGTACTGCAACATTGATTTTTAGCTCTACTAAAAATATGGAAAGCTGTCCTACTCGCCCCAGCGTCGACGTCTGTATCCATGTCCAGATTTCAGATTAAAATTTTGATGCAGTAAAATATTTTTCACTATAACTTGTTCATGTCTTCAGGTATGAGCTTCAAACTTCAAATATATGTTCCTTATCATCAACCACATCTTATGTGAAAGGTTCATAACTGTAGCACCAATGTATACAGACTTATCTCCCCTTGAACTTAGAATTTTCCTTAAAAATATTATTTTTAACTGTTACTTCTTTATTTCTTAAGGGATGAACTTCATACTTCAAGTATATGTCTCTTATCATTAACCACATCTTATGTGACAAGGTTCATAACTCTAGCACCAATATTTTAGATTTATCTCCTCTTGAACTTAGAACAATCCTTAAAAAATCTTACTGTCACTTCTTTATTTCTTAAGGGATCAACTTCATACTTAAAATATACATTCCTTATCATCAACCACATCTTATGTGACAAAATTCATAACTCTAGCACCAATATTGCAAGAAATATCTTCCAAATTACTTAGATTTTCTACTTGAAAATGTTATTTTTTACTATAACTTCTTTAGTTTTAAAGGTATCTACCTCAAACTTCAAAAACATATTCCTTATAATCAACCAGGTCCTATGTAAAAAGGTTCATAACTATTGAAGCAATATATTCAGATTAATCTCCCTTTGAACTTAGAATTTTATAACTTCTTTACTTTTTAAGGTATCTACATCATACTCCAAATATATATTTCTTATTATTTCACACATGATGTGTGACAAAGTCCATAACTCTATTGTGACTATTTCCAGAATTATTCTCCCTTGAACTTAGAATATATGTTAACAAATGTTATTTTTTTTTTACTATAACTTAATCATTTTTATACATAATTGATTTTTCTTTGATCATAGTTTTGTCTTTCTTACTGCATCCATTATTTTATCAGTCGAGCTTCGCTGTCTCCTGTGACAGCTCTTGTTACTTCTTTATTTATTTGGGAAGGGATCAACGTCATGCTTCAAATATATGTTCCTTATTATTAACCACACCTTATGTGACAAGGTTCATAACTCTGGCACCAATATTGCAAGAATTATCTCCCCATAAACTTAGATTTTTTTTTTACTTGAAATATGTTATTTTTTACTATAACTTCTTTAGTTTTAAAGGTATCTACCTCAAACTTCAAATACTTATTCCTTATCATCAATTACATCTTATGTGACAAGGTTCATTACTCTTGAAGTAATTTTTTTATGTTGATCACCCTTTGAACTAAGAGTTTTCTTTTAGAAATATTATATTTTTCAAGGTATCTACTTCAAACTTCAAATATATATTTCTTATCATTACACACATGCTGTGTGACAAGGTTCATAACTCTAATGTGACTATTTCCTGAATTATTCCCCCTTGAACTTGAATTTATGTTAACAAATGTATTTTTTTTATATATTAACTTCTTGTCAGAGTTATAAAATGCAAGCCCCTGTATTCCCAGAATTATATCAATTTAATTTTTTAGCTAACCTGTTACAAAGTGACATGCTTTTGTGATCGCTTTTCGTCCGTCGTCCGTCCGTCCGTAAACTTTTACTTTAAACGACATCTCCTCAAAAACCACTTAGCCAATTTCATCCAAACTTCACAGGAATGTTCCTTTTGTTGTCAACTTTAAAAATTGTTCAAAGAACTTTATTCCAAGCAGAACTCTGGTTGCCATGGCAACCAACAGAAAAAAACTTAAAATAGTGACTTCTTTTAGAAAACCGCAAGAGCTAGAGCTAAAATATTTGGCATGAAACATCACCTAGTCAGTGTCTACCAAATTTGTTCAAATAAATGCCCTTGGGTCAAAATTGGCCCGGCCCCGAGGGGTCATTGATTTTCCATTTTGTATATAGTAACAACTTAAAAAATCTTCTTTTAAAAAACCCAAATAGCTAGAGCTTAAATATTAAGCATGAAACATCTTCTAGTGGGTGTCTACCAAGTTTGTTCAAATAAATGCCTTGGGGTAAAAATTGGCCTGCCCAGGGGGTCATTGATTTTCCTTATTTGTTTATAGTAAAATCTTAAAATATCTTCTTTTAAAAAACCACAAGAGCTAGAGCTTAAATATTTGGCATGAAACATCACCTAGTCAGTGTCTTCCAAGTTTGTTCAAATCAATGCCCAGGGGTCAAAATTGGCCCCGCCCCGAGGGGTCATTGATTTTCCTTATTTGTATATAGTAAAAACTTTAATCTCTTTTTAAAAACCCCAAATAGCTAGAGCTTAGATATTAAGCATGAAACATCTTCTAATGGCTGTCTACAAAGTGTGTTCAAATAAAAGTCACTGGTTTAAAATTGGCATTGGCCCAGGGGCCTATATACAGGTGAGCGATTTCAGGGCCATCATGGCCCTCTTGTTGATCTTAGAATTCATTTTTAAATTGATTTTTTAGATTATCTTTGCTATTATAAATGGTATCTACTCTAGGCTTAAGATAAATAATTGTTCTTTGTCATTACTCACATCATGCATGACAAGGTTCTTACCTGTAGCATTTTTTTTTCAAGAGTTACCCCGGTATTTCTTTTTGAACTTATAAATTTACTTTAAAACTTCAAATTCTTTTTGCTCTTATCCTTTTTGTTTTTGAAGGGATTGACTTCAGATTTCAAATTGCTGTCTTTTCCATTAAAGCATAGAAATGTCTGTTTAACATTTATTGACAAGATAATGTTGCGCATATTATGTTGCGCAAAAATATAGAACATTTGAGTGCTTTCTTGATACTGATAAAGAAATACATTTATCATAATTGATTTTTCTTTCATAGTTTTGTCTTCCTTAGTGCGTCCAGTATTTAATAAATTGAACTTCGCTGTCTCCCGTGACAGCTCTTGTGTATACACTTCAAAAGTTTAAATCTTACAGATAACACTTGTGTTGCAAACACTTTAAGTAAAATTTATACTGAATGAACTGAATTTAAGCTTTGAATTGTGCCCATAAAAACAGCTCCTAGAATCTCTAATCCCTTTCTCACCATGACAAAAGTTTTAATCATATAAAGCACAGCTAGTTTATTTGTGTGCACATTTCACATAAACCATGTCGCAGGAGTGTAATAAAGCCATTTATTACATGCTTTTCGGTGGTTTATAGAAATATATCAGTGATATAAAACTGGTAATTTCACTGTTTGAAACAGTGAAATTACCACTTTGATAATTTCACTGTTTTGAATTTAAGCCCCTTACGTTGTTTCAGTGAAATACCAGCGTGCACAGAACTTGGTACCAACTTAATGACGTGACGTCGTAAATGACGTCACGCTGTATTATTATTTGCCGCGCTTTTAATTCAGTATTAGGTTTAATGTCTTTTTAAAACGTTTCTTTGCATACAATAAAAAGAAAATTTGTTTAGTTTAGTGTAAGATCGAAATATATTTCACCTTGTGAACACCAAAAGTTCATATTTCACTCGTGGCTGCGCCACTCGTGAAATATACCTTTTGGTGCTCACTCGGTGAAATATATTCCGATCTTACACTGAACTAAACAAATATCCTCTATTTAATAAAAACGATATTACACTCAGTGTAATAACACTTTGACGTGACGTCATTTAGCGCTATATAGAAACATAGCGTTAAAGCGCTGAATGTTAGCGTTTCACTATAGGCGTGTCATTGAAAATTTACTCATTTTAACAGTTTACTGTTCTTATTATGCCCCCATTTCGAAGAAAAGGGGGTATATTGCTTTGCACTTGTTGGTCCGTCGGTCCGTAGACCAAATGGTTTCCGAGTGATAACTAAAGAACCCTTAGGCCTAGGAACTTCAAACTTGGTATGGTGATTGGTCATGACCAGTAGATGACCCCTATTGATTTTGGGGTCAAGGGGTCAAAGGTCAAGGTCACATTGACCTTGTAATTAAAAACGGTTTCCGATCAATAACTAAAGAACCTTAAGGCCTAGGAACTTCAAGCTTGGTATGGTGATTGGTCATGACCAGTAGATGACCCTAATTGATTTTTGGGTCAAGGGGTCAAAGGTCAAGGTCACATTGACCTTGTAAGCAAAAAAGGTTTCCGTCAATAACTAAAGAACCTTAAGGCCTAGGAACTTCAAACTTTGTATGGTGATTGTCATGACCAGTAGATGAACCTACCTATTGATTTTGGGGTCAAGGGGTCAAAGGTCAAGGATCAAATTGTTGTCCAAGCAAAAACGGTTTCGATTCAATAACTAAAGAACCTTAAGGCTAAGGAACTTCAAACTTGGTATGGTGATTGGTCATGACCAGTAGATGACGCCCTATTGATTTTGGGTCAAGGGTCAAAGGGTCAAGGTCACATTGACCTTGTAAGCAAAACCGTTTCAAATCAATAACTAAAGAACCTTAAGGCCTAGGAACTTCAAACTTGGTATGGTGATTGTTCATGACCAGTAGATGACCCCTATTGATTTTGGGGTCAAGGGGTCAAAGGTCAAGGTCACATTGACCTTGTAAGCAAAAACGGTTTTCCGATCAAATAACTAAAGAACCTTAAGGCCTAGGAACTTCAAAACTTGGTATGGTGATTGGTCATGACCAGTAGATGACCCCTATTGATTTTGGGGTAAGGGGTCAAGGTCACATTGACCTTGTAAGCAAAAAACGGTTTCCTATCAATAACTAAAGAACCTTAAGGCCTAGGAACTTCAAACTTGGTATGGTGATTGGTCATGACCAGTAGATGACCCCTATTGATTTTGGGGTCAAGGGGTTCAAAGGTCAAGGTCACATTGACACTTGTAAGCAAAAACGGTTTCCGATCAAATAACTAAAGAACTAAGGCCTAGGAACTTCAAACTTGGTATGGTGATTGTTCATGATCAGTAGATGACCCCTATTGATTTTGGGGTCAAGGGGTCAAAGGTCAAGGTCGCCATTGACCTTGTAAGCAATAACAGTTTCCGATCAATAACTAAAGAACTTTAAGGCCTAGGAACTTCAACTTGGTATGGTGATTGGTCATGATCAGTAAGATGAGACCCCTATTGATTTTGGGGTCAAGGGGTCAAAGGTCAAGGTCACATTGACCTTGTAAGCAAAAACGGTTTCCGATCAAATAACTAAAAGAACCTTAAGGCCTAGGAACTTTTCAAACTTGGTATGGTGATTGGTCATGACCAGTAGATGACCCCTAATTGATTTTGGGGTCAAAGGTCAAGGTCACATTGACCTTGTAAGCAAAAACGGTTTCCTATCAATAACTAAAGAACTAAGGCCTAGGAACTTCAAACTTGGTATGGTGATTGTTCATGATCAGTAGATGACCCCTATTGATTTTGGGTCAAGGGTCAAAGGTCAAGGTCACATTGACCTTTGTAAGCAATAACGGTTTTCGATCAATAACTAAAGAACTTTTAAGGCCTAGGAACTTCAAACTTGGTATGGTGATTGGTCATGAATCAGTAGATGACCCCTATTGATTTTTGAGGTCAAGGGGTCAAAGGTCCAAGGTCACATTGACCTTGTAAGCAAAAACGGTTTCCGATCAATAACTAAAGAACCTTAAGGCCTAGGAACTTCAAACTTGGTATGGTGATTGGTCATGACCAGTAGATGACCCCTATTGATTTTGGGGTTAAGGGGTCAAGGTCACATTGACCTTGTAAGCAAAAACGGTTTCCTATCAATAACTAAAGAACCTTAAGGCCTAGGAACTTCAAACTTGGTATGAAGATTGGTCATGACCAGTAGATGACCCCTATTGATTTTGGGGTCAAGGGGTCAAAGGTCAAGGTCACATTGACCTTGTAAGCAAAAATGGTTTCCGATCAATAACAAAAGAACCAAAGAACCCTTAGGCCTAGGAACTTCAAACTTCACATTGACC
Source organism: Ruditapes philippinarum (assembly GCF_026571515.1). NCBI lineage: Eukaryota > Metazoa > Mollusca > Bivalvia > Venerida > Veneridae > Ruditapes > Ruditapes philippinarum. The sequence continues at coordinate 22,091 of NW_026864245.1, forward strand.
TTGTAAGCAATAACGGTTTCCGATCAATAACTAAAGAACTTTAAGGCCTAGGAACTTCAAACTTGGTATGGTGATTGGTCATGATCAGTAGATGACCCCTATTGATTTTGGGGTCAAAGGTCAAGGTCACATTGACCTCTTTGGTAAAAACGGTTTCTGATCAAATAACAAAGAGAACCCTTAGGCCTAGGAACTTCAAGCTTAGTTTGGTGATTGGTCATGACCAGCAGATGACCCCTATTGGATTTTGGGGTAAAGGGGTCAAAGGTCAAGGTCACATTGACTTTTGTAGGTAAAAAACGGTTTCCCGATCAATTTTAAGAATGAACCCTTAGGCCTAGGGACTTCAAACTTGATATTGTGATTGGTCATGATCAGTAGAATGACCCCTATTGATTTTGGGGTCAAGGGGTCAAATGTCAAGGTCACAGTGACCTCTTAGGTAAAAAACGGGTTTCCGATCAATAACTAAAGAACCCTTAGGCCTAGGAACTTCAAACTTGGTATGATGATTGGTCATGACCAGTAGATGACCCCTATTGATATTGAGATTAAGGGGTCAAAGGGCAAGGTCACATTGACCTTGTAGGTAAAAATGCTTTCAAATCAATAACTTAAGAACCTTTGGCCTTGGAACTTCAAACATGGTATGGTGATTGGTCATGACCAGCAGATGACCTATTGATTCTGGGGTCAAGGGGGTCAAAGGTCAAGGTCACATTGACCTTGTATGTTAAAACGGTTTGCTGATCAATTAACGTTAAAAAGCTTAGGCCTAAGGAACTTCAAACTTTGTATGATGATTGGTCGTGACCAGCAGATGACCCCTATTGGATTTTGGGTTAAGGGGTCAAAGGTTAAGGTCATGACCAGTTATACTTGATAACCCTTATTAATTGTTTGATCACTGGGTCAGAAGTCATGCATAATAACCTTATCACATGACTCATTGGCTGCTGATAGGGGGCATACATGTTTTACAAACATATCTTGTTTTATATATATATATGATAAATAGAATATTATATTCGTGCAGATTCAATACTTAATTTATTGAACCTGTTGAATAAAACAATATTATAATGCTCGCCAGAGGCTCGCATAATATGATTTTATTCAACTTGTTCAATTATTTTAGTATTAAACTACACTCATCAATATCCTATATAAATCATATACTGTATTGTAAACCTTTATAAACAATTGAGTGTTGACAATTACACAACAACTACATTAGAAATTAGATTAACAGTACTCACACAAAATGTCCAAAACTTCTTTGCTACAAGGATTATAAAAGATGTGAAACACGCCCCAAAAATTTTTACAATGACCTGTATCTGAATTGGTATCTCAGATATTGCTGAATTAAAAGCACTTATTAGGGAAAGTTTATCACAGATTTTATAAATCTGACTTGTACCAATACATACAATTTAATATTAAGTTTTATATCTTAACTTTTAGCATTAAAGCACCTTTATTAAAAGTGTTGTTGTGTTGGGTTTTTTTTCATTGCAGAATATTAAAAAAAATAATAATATGAATATTACAGATGGAATACCAAAGATATTCAGAGTCAAGGGAGATTATCTATAGATAGTACAGGTCACAAAGATCTCAGTATATCAGCTGGTCTCGGAGGGTCGCATCTTGACAGCCGAGGTGGAGTAATAGGTGGTAACGTGGATCTACAAGGCATCTCCACTTATTGTGAGTACTCCTGATTTTAGCTCTACATTGCCTCAACATAGAAACCTGTACTTGGGACAACTATAACAATTGTTGAGACAAAAAAAATTATTCTGTGAAGAAGAAAAAAAATTATATAAATAACTTTTTATATACTAGTATGTATGTTGTGTTTATTGGGTTTAGAGGAAAACATTTTGATAAAAGTGAATGCTGTTGATAACTATTTTATTTAATTTCATACAGTTGAATGTAATGAAGACCCAAAGCTGGATAAAGATCCATTACATGAAGCAGGTGTTTCCATGTATGCTATTGAAGGTAGAGTTGATTATATGGGATCAAGCGTCTTGATGACACGGCTCAGTAACATGAGTCTGAGTGTCAGAGATGAATGGAAAATTGACAAAACGCAGGAAAAGACTGATGCTCCACTTGCGACAACGAGGTAATAAATTAACTTATTATCAGTTTTCAACTATGATTTATGACAGGTTATATACCCCAGTATAAAGTTAACAAACATTCAGTTTTACAGTTATGCTTAGAAATCTTTATGCCGTAAAGTGCATTACACCAAGCTTAGCTAAAGAAAGATCAATGAGTTAACTTAGGCACCCACTCCTGCTAAGCTGGAGCACTGAAAAACAGCTCAACACCAGAAAATGAAAGAAAATATTGATAGTTAAATGTGTTCAGAAGAATACATTGTGACTTTTGTAATTTTGGGACTTCTTAACTCCTGAACCTTCTGAAATCTGAACAATTTGAGGGTCCAGAAATTTCTCCTCCTTTCTATATAATTAATAACTGTTAATTAAGGAAGTT
>NW_026864246.1:0-34788 GCF_026571515.1 Ruditapes philippinarum
AAAATCAATTGTTTTTGCTTTTGTTTTTTGTTTTGTACATATCATTAAGAAACATACGGCCTTCGATGTCAATTCCTTCGCATCAAAACTCCAAACCGGTGTTAAATAGCCGATATACATCACTCAGGCCGATGTTATTTCTTAAACTAAAATGTTGTTTGTTGTTCACGGATGAAAATAACATAGACTTAATTCAGTTTGTCTCTGCAGCACTGCATCTAAAAACGCCTTTTAAATCGTTAAAATACATAGAAGTTGCAAAGAATATCTGACTTCTAATAAAACAGCTGTTAATCTTTCCGTCATTTTCAGTTAAAACGTTCTCTCCCCTGAAATCTATATTTCTGTTTAATAATACGTAAGTAACTCCATACATTCCGAAATGTTGACACGATTGCCATTTAAACAAAATGAAGAGTGTATGATGTTTCTCCCAATTTACAGCAATATATTTTCATTTGGACAAGTGCAATGATGGAGAAAACGTTGTAATAACCAGTTTTGCAACAAATTTATCGCACAACTCGTTCTAATGAATTTTGTGGCAATTGTCTTTTTGCAATAAAAATTAGTTTTGCCATAAAATATCCAAATACAGCTTTTATATTCAGATTTAATCGAGGCAATGCTATCTTATATTTCATTTTAACATAAGGATTATATAGCGGATATTTGTTTAGTTCAGTGTAAGATCTGAATATATTTCACCGAGTGAGTACCAAAAGGTATATTTTATGAGTGGCGCAGCCACGAGTGAAATATGAACTTTTAGTGTTCACAAGGTAAAACATATTTCGATCTTACACTAAACTAAACAAATTTTCTTTTTAGTATATGCATTGAAACGTTTTAAAAATACATTTAACCTAATACTGAATGATAAGCGCGCCAAATAATAATACAACATGACGTCATTTACGACGTCACGTCATTAAGTTGGTTCCCAGTACTGTGCACGCTGGTATTTCACTGAATCAACGTAAGGGGCCTAAATTCAAAACAGTGAAATTATCAAATTGATAATTTCACTGTTAAAAACAGTGAAATTACCAGTTTTATATCACTGGTATATTTCTATAAACCACCGAAAAGCAGTGTAGTAGTTCAATAAAAAACATATATGATTCAACATTTAATTTTGCATTTTGCAATAAATATGCAAAACTCGTTTTATTGCAAAACCGGTTGTCAAAAAGCGTATAAGAAAAAAAACCAAGTCGAGTCTTTTACACGCTTTGTACAGAACAATAAAAGGAACCCTACGAAAGCGTCCTGGTGCCAATTTAACGTGTTCTATAAAAATTGAAAACTCCTACGTAGAAGATAAAAAAGCCTACTTATGGTTTATAAGTCCTACGTAGGAGATAAAAAAGCCTAATTAGGAGTTTATAATTCCTACGTAGGACTTTAAAAACTCCTACGTAGGACTTTTTAACTCCTACGTAGGACTTTTAAACTCCTACGTAGGACTTTGTAACTCCTACGTAGGAGATAAAAAATCCTAATTAGGAATTTATAACTCCTACGTAGGACTTTTAACCTGCTACGTAGGACTTTTTTACTCCTACGTAAGACTTTTAAACTCCTACGTAGGACTTTGTAACTCCTACGTTGGAGATAAAAAAGCCTAATTAGGAGTTTATAATTCTTTTTTGAGACCTCTGCAAGCGAGGCTAGAGATAGTGTTTTTGAGGTGTTTACAGTATTAGCTAAGCAAGTTAGGTTGGTGATGAAGAAACGCGAAAAACTAACTCGTTTCATGTCAAATCCTGCAGTTGCCGCCAAGCTGCAGATTCAGCAGTCTCTCAGAAGTCTTGCTGAAAGGACCTGGCGTTCTAGAACATCGACGTTATAGCACGTGCTTTCCGTGCAAGTGATTGATTTATGATGTGCATGCATGCATAAACTTTTTTTATCTCCTACGTAGGAGTTACAAAGTCCTACGTAGGAGTTATTAACTCCTAATTAGGCTTTTTTATCTCCTACATAGGACTTATAAAGTCCTAAGTAGGAGTTATAAACTCCTAATTAGGCTTTTTTATCTCCAACGTAGGAGTTACAAAGTCCTACGTAGGAGTTTAAAAGTCCTACGTAGGAGTAAAAAAGTCCTACGTAGCAGGTTAAAAGTCCTACGTAGGAGTTATAAACTCCTAATTAGGCTTTTTTATCTCCTACGTAGGAGTTACAAAGTCCTACGTAGGAGTTTAAAAGTCCTACGTAGGAGTTAAAAAGTCCTACGTAGGAGTTTTTAAAGTCCTACGTAGGAATTATAAACTCCTAATTAGGCTTTTTTATCTCCTACGAGATAATAATACCATCGTATGTTCCCGGCCATTTTCGTCAAATTTTGGATAAGAACCCCGAACAAAATAGTAAGAATACATAAAACGGAAGTAACTTAACATGTAAAGAAAAAATAATTTGATGCTGGTGGTTGTTTCGCTAAAGATATTTCTAAATAATGAGTAAAAGTCCGTAATTAAATTTATAGTTATGAAAGTAGCCTGTCTGCCTGTTGACATGAATTTAGATTTGTTTATAAGAGTACATCACTTCGCATTTCTAAATTGATTATTCGATTGTCAGACATATTTTTATCAAACTTTTGCTGTTACAAGGTAAAAGACGTAAATTACAGTTTGATGTCAGATATATACATTTGTAATACATTTTCAAAGATTAGACACTCAATTTTATTTACATCTAAAACCGCGTGGTAGAACTACTTTTTGACCATGTTTAGTCCGAGGTTATGAAGAATACTAGCCGAGGTGTTCCGATTATGTATGATAATGAGGTGAATTTTAAAGTATATGACCTTCCGAGGTGAAAATTGAGCATAACAAATGAGACAGGTCTTTAGCCGAAATATTAATAGTATTCTTTAGAATGCAATGGAAAATGCCTTGATCATCGTTTGTTTTTTGTTGTTGTTTTTTTTTTGACAGAAAAAATGCTGTTAAAATCCATAACCTGATCAGATGTTTATTTTATGTAACGTTGTTTTTCATTGGTTGGTTAGTATCCTTAGCCCTTAACATGAATACCACATAGAATCGATGTCACGGTAACTATCTGTAGACTGTCCCCTGGCTGAGTATTGACCAATCGCAACACGCTAATTGTTAGTCATATAGTTTTACTGGCACAATTCTATATTGGATAACATGTACCTAAGTGTCTCAGAATAAAAGCTGTGAACGACAAACAAATCTACAATGTCTGTACAGAGCATAAAAACTTTCTTACCAGAGTATTGATAACATTCAGGTATACTTTGGTTTTCCTAATAATTTGGGTACATAATAAAAAGGTTTATTAAAACTGTTCGGAATAATATAGGGTTAACGCACGTTTTTCCTTGTTATAACGTCTGCAGAGTCCCGAGGAACGGTTGGTGCCCGAGCCCGGTAGGGCGAGGGCTCCAACAGTTCTGAGGGACTCTGCAGACTTTATAACACGAAATAAACGTGCGTTGACGCTATTATAGCATAAAATTTTAAAACAGATTCATGATGTTTATTTAATACAAAACACAATTACATTAAATCCTTGTGCTTGGACGGTATTTATCCAATTCTACATATTTAACGTATGCGTTCCGGGGCCAACAACTTGGGAAATTTTCAGAACCAAACGAAACTTTGAATTTTAATTGATTTAACAAAGCGTGACACTAGAGATTTATTATCTCAAGAAAAAACAAACAACGTTACATACATTACTCAACCCAAGACAAAACATGACCCTCAGAAATTCTTAGAAAGATTTCATATTGACGGTAGAAAAAGATTACTGTACTGTAGTAATCTGAATCGGTTTTTTTTCAAGCACACAAGTTTATAAAAAAACAGGCACTAAACATTATTCTCTCAAAGAAATATAAAGAGCATTTATGAACAGAAACATCAATGAAACAACATTTTCTCATATCTATTTTGTGTTATCTTGTTTTGTAAGTTAATCGGGGGGTTAAACTGAATATTTGTTTACATTGACAACTGTCCGTTTCTTAGAAAGGGCGACAACAATGATTAGCAGCGATGTCTAAACGCCGTATTTCCGGCATAGTTACTCGTATTTAATGCGATTTAGACCCTCGAATCAATAATTTCAATGTAACAAGAGCGTATGACTCTTTGGCAAACAGGCAAAATCGTATTTTTTTTGGTTTGTTTACTGGGCCCTGTATGTATTGCGCATAGGTGAAACCGTGCTATAACAAGAGCGCGTGACTATGTTAACACATGGTTTTGGTCCCGTTATAACATGGGCAAAATAGGGAAAAATAGCCGATTTTATGCTATAATACAAGGTAAACATCTGAGCACCCACACCTCAAATCACATTAGATTAATCTTGCCGTTTGTCGCCAGCTGTTTGTTAGTCCAATGTCATCTTTTGAATGTCATATTTGCCTAAATGTATTTCCACGTATCTCAAAATATGCAGTGGGGGTAATAAGAGTTGCTAAATGCATTTCCTCGTTTAGTACAGTTCAACGTCAAAAATATATTGGAATGTCATGTCGTCGTACAATTTAAAAGCAGCAATGCTGAAAATATCTGGGAGAGAATAATATTTAATTCATGTTAGAAATCTTTTTAAATGAGCAATACAATAGATGAGTATACACGGTGTTTAACAGATATGTAGGTATGTGACTTGATCTAGGCCGCCAATAGCAGAAAATGAGTCAATATTAAAAGCATCGTTAGATCATATTCGTAACAAATCGCATACAATTATACTCGTGATCACATGCGTAATAGAATAGGTTACCAATATAAAATTAAATTGAAGAACATAAGTAAAATATTATTGGACTAATGTGTTCGAAACTCAATGCAATGTAATGAATAATTAAACTAACTCAACAATATCCCCATTTACTTTGCGAAGTACATTTCTAAGATAATACATGACTCCAGACTTTGAACTGAAGATAATTTTACATGCGGCTCTGCTTAGAAAAAGAATTATCTAAGCATTTACTGTAAAATGATTTAAACAGAACGCATAATCTTTGCTGAAAAAAAAAATATGTTAAGAATAAACGAAAACCACCAGACATGGTGATAACGAAGATGGCTTATGATAACTTGCCTTTTTATCTTCTCCATAACATAGATTATTATCATTATTCTTCAATAGTAAATACTTGTGCAAACAGACTTTCTTATTCTTTCGGAAACTACGGACATTTACAATGTTTCATCTTAAAATTGATTTGTTCTTAATATATTTAATTATTGTCAATAATTATGCGCGGTCAGCGCCGGAACCGCTTTGTTCTAAGTTCTCGTATGACGAACAGTTGCTTGAGAAAATGGTTCGTGTTGAATTTAATGTAAACAACATGGAGAAAAATATGTTAGAAACTGAGATGAGCATGCGGAAAACGGAGGAAACTATGTAAGAAACGGACAGAAGCATGCGTGAAACACATGGAAATATGATGGATACGGAAAGGAGAATACAAGAAGCACAGCAGAAGATGGCTGAGACACACGCTGAAATAATGACTGCACAGAAAAATATTCAGGAGAACCTGGCCGACATTAATGAAAAAATAAAGCTGCTTGAACAGAAGGACGAGATGTTAGAAGCCAGAAGAGGTAATTACAGTGTAAAAAGTATAATTGTTAAAATAAAAGAAAACATATTAACAAATATGAGAAGTTAACTTATTTCATGATAATTCTAGTTTTAATTCATTTGCTTTAAAGTTTGATATTTTGTTCATAGTTATTATGGTAATTTAGTTTTATTTTGCTAAGACTTATTTGCTTTACTTAATTTTACTTAATATATAAATTTATATTAGTACTTATACTTTTAGAAGTATCAAATGAACTAAAATAACTAAACAGTTAACAGTTTAAAGATGACATGTTCTTCTCATAAAAAGTCTATATATGTTTTTGATATCATTCAACGTAAGGAATGAAGTTATTTTCTATAATAGAGATAATTACCATTTATATAATTATTGGCATTTACATTTATGATAATTATTTCTTTTATTTAGGAAAGGACGTCATAGCATTTCGTGCACACAAAGTCGCAGATAAATCGGTGGCAGATAATCAGGTTTTTGTTTTCACCAAGGTTGTATTAAATGAAGGCAACGGCTATTCTAGTACAAACGGATATTTTACAGCACCTATAAGCGGTATCTACTTCTTCAACAGTCAATTATGTGGAATGGAAAATAGGTATATAGCTTATGCTATTGTTTCTCAAGGTGACACACGTTCAAGTGGATTATTCATGCCATATAAACTTGGAACTTGTACATCATTCAGTGGTGCTGTACGCATGCGTATCGGGGAACGTGCATGGGTGACAATTAACAGTAACGGATCACCTTCATCAGATTTGATCTATGAAGATAGCAGGGAATGGAACTACTTTTCTGGATTCTTAATACGTTAATCCAGCATATAATGTGAATTCCTTTATTTGTAAATATAGGAGATGTTATATATGTATTTTAGTGAAACATTTGTCAATAAATGTTCTCTTTATTGCATTAACAACGCAGACTATGGACAGAGCAGTCAAATATCGCTTGCGAAAAAACAGTTCATTTATCGAGATTGGCAACCATTAAGGTTTCCATTATTCATTAAGGTTTCCATTATTTATCATTTTCATGTTGTCTTGAACTGACAGATGGTTGAGATGGATAACAATGATAGTGTTTGAATGATATATATTCTTATTTTAAGATAACATAGTATATTCAAATAGTATGTATAAATGGGATATTGTGCTATTATATAATACGGACAAACGTTAAGAAGTAAATAAATGCTTATCAATGTTAAAGCATGTGATAATCGAGAGTTACTTTCTCATTTATTTGGCAAATAGTTCATTAATAAGGTTTAAAGTATTGTTTTTTGTTTTGTATTTTGTAATGGATAATACACAACATGCACACAAACATAGATTTGTCCAATCTATAGTAAACATTTTATGTTACTTTCACCACTATTTTAGTAACTCTGCAATCTAACTTAGTATGCAAAATGCAGTCACGATTTGTATGCTAATACTATGTTTCAATATTTAATGTGAACTTAATGACTGCTAGGATGAAAAGAAAGAGTAATTATTATTAGCTGCAGATTAAACATAAATCAATAATTGTTTTTAATTCAGAAAAACAACATTCGAAAGCTATGCTAAGCCTATATTTTGTGTGTAGTTGATCAAATTTTTCTTTTCAACTTCTCAAAATATTTTTTAAATTGCACACGCAGTAGATAAATTAGATTAGGCCTTATAAGAAATATGAATTATAGTTTCCACCTTTAATTGAAATATCTTAAAGGGTATAAAACTATATGTAATTATATGTTTTTATAACATCTATACAAGTTAAAATTATATTGCCTCCATAGTCTTATGGCGATTATCGAAAGAGCTATAACATAGAATGCCTTGTATTTATTACACATGCATTTAATCACAAACAGTATAAAATGTTCTGGAACAATTATTATGCTGCTATTCTAAGTATGGTTTCAACCGTTTAGCAATGACTTGGTGCATGTGCCATTTGATCTTAACGTAGTATATTTTTTATCATACATGTGTTTAAGAACAACAGGCAGCAGATATATGGCTTCATATATTTTAATGAGGATGTCGCAAAGATTTGTAGCGTTTTGAAATTAAGTGATATAAAAATTGTAAATGTACCAATTGGTGAATGTGTGATTAAATTAATGATTAGAACATGTGTTTACTTGAAACTGAAAATATGTATATGAAGGATCACAAGGAAACCCAGAAGGCTTATTTAAGTACTGTTAATTGAATTTTGTCAAAGGTATACTTTTTAAACGACAAATTATTATCGTCAGCTGACTTGAAGGTCCAAAGTCTTTATATAAAATGTATTCTTTATTTTAGAAAAAAAATCCGATATGTCCTTAAAAAACTTCACGAAGGTCCAAAAGCCTAAAACTGCTGTAAATAAAACAACTGGAGCACTTAAAACAGAGAGATATGCAAAAGATATTTAAGAAATATACTCAACAAATACTGTTGGTCTTTCACATTACAATGATGTGTCCTCGATATTTTCGTTGTAGAGCCCTCGACCAAAACAAAGTTGAAAAAAGTCAACACAGATTCTTAAAAAATCCGTTTTAAGCTTCTTTTTCAAAAATTGAAGAAAGCTTTTTGTCCCCTATAACATCTTTTCATTTCTCGATAGGCTTCGAGAAGTTAGCTATAAGAACTGACATCGTGCATCGAAATCAATTTCTAGATAGCTTTCAAGTTTGACCTGGCTCGGAGATCGTTTTTTATAATGAAAAGTAACCAATATCCAACTTTCCTTGAATTTCAAGTTAGTTCTGAGATCAGTAATAATTTCTAAGAAGACGAATATCGAGCTTACATAAAACTCTGTTTTTTTTTCCAAGAAGCGATAATGAGATTGCCAGAATTTTTTTTTCAAATATTAACTTGTGTGTTTTCACTAACGATGAGACACATTGATTTCTATACCTTTAAGTAAACGTTTGCCCACATCGTGGTAAGGCTCTTGTTGGCGGGGGTATGACTTGTTTTAACAATAAAAACGAATTTTAGGTTCTATGTTTACTAAAACACTTATTCATCAAATTTTGATAGTTCATATTTTTAAACTAGTTGATTCCCCACTTTTGTAACATATCAGATAATAAGAAAAAAATGGTAATATTTAATATTTTATTGAGATTAAAGGCCTATTATGTATCAGAAATCATTTTTCTTTTATTTCCTAAAAGGAAGACACAGTCAAAATTTTTGTTTCTTTGTTTTTGTATTTTTCATTCATTATTATGTAAATGTCCCATGGCAGTCACATGAATAAATGTCTCTCCTTGTAAAGAATAAAATGGTTGTTTCGTAACTTGATCCACGTGGGTCAGGCTAGAGTGTTAAGATTTCAAAATAGTTGTCAAATTGAACTCTAGAAACATTAAAGAACATGTCAAATGAACGACTAAGACTAGTTTTAAACATACAGGCCCAGTTGTTCAAAACTTTTGTTAAATATTTAACAATGACATCATAGTTAAATTAACAACAAATTGTTAAATTCTGTGTTAATTTTGTTGTTAAGCAATTCTGTTGTTCAGACATTGTTAACGTTAAAGTTCTGTTAAATTAACAAAGTGTTGTTAATTTTTTTGTTAAATATCTTTGTTAAAAAAATCAGTTGTTCAGAAAAAAATAGCGTTATCTTTTTGTTAAAACATCGGCTTTAACAAAGATTTAACAAGAAAATTTATTCACCTCCATAGGTGAATTAATTTTATTGTTAGTGGTACAGAAAGTTGCTTGTTCCCTAATTTTACCCCTGTCAACTCCAAAACAGTCACTTTTAACGCCATTGGGACATCATTCTCAACTATAAAAAGATTCTAAACAATTTACACAGGAATTTAAGAAAGTCCCATTTACTATTAATAGCCTCAATGTGGTATAAAAACAAATTAATTTTCATAAAAAGTCTGAATCTGTTCAGGTGTCATACTGATAAACAAGTTTTAAAGTAATATAATCAGTGTTTAGATCATCTTTTAAATTCAGCATAAACAAACATGAATTTATTCCTGCCTGTGATTTAATTGACTTTCTTGAACTTCACTTAACAAATGTAGTTACCTCATTCTACCTTATTTTGGATCATTAGAGTAACAAGCTGACAAAATATTGTACTGCTAGTGTAAAACTTTAATAAACTATCTTATCTTATCTTATCTTATATAGGATTGATTACCAAAATCTGACACCACTGGTTCAATACTGCTTTGTTCAAAAAACCCTCTTCTTGGTTGGTTAACTATTGCCAGTTTTTTGTTTGTTTTGTCAGTTTAAATCTTCACTTTGAATATCTTATTAAAATCATTCAATAACAATAATAAAGATCAACAAGGCAAAGGCAATGTTCACAGGACCATTGTCTCATATGTTTATTTGTATGTTTTTTGTCTGATGTCAGTTTTGTGCCAAATAATAAATTGTCAAATGTGGTATTACAGTGTGATAATTGGTAGTTACCATATATATGTAGTTATTAACTGCCATGATCATCTGGAAACCAGAAATATGTTTGTAATGCAATGGTTCAATACTTATAAACTAACTGGATTTACACTGAGACAATGCTCACATTCTAAGTTACTTTAAAAAGAGTATTGTAGTATGTTTACAATACTGTTATCTTATACTGTTGTTTTGGGTATATTATTATGACAGAATATTATCATATAATTTAGATAGTATATGATATAGTTTCCTTAATTCATATTGTGATTCATACATTAATATTTTATACATAAAAGGACAAATCTTGAGTACTGAATACCATACAGTTGCCCTTTCTAAATTCTATAGAACAACAACTGATCATATCAGTAATGTTGAAAAGTGTTTATTAATAACTTCCTATTATTTTTACAATAGTCTGTCTCATCAACTTTAAACATTATTTTCATTTTTTACCAAATGTGAGAGTTGATTAAGTCATCTATATAAATGTTATGTAAACCATGGATTCAAATATGAAGTAATATAAAGCTCCAAGATTCACCATTTCAATATTTTCAATAAGGCCAAAATGAATACAAATATGTCTCTCCATTCCAACTCAAATAAAATAGGGTTTGGCATTTATGTAGGAAACTTCTTCTAATTTTCTTTTTTATATGAGTGCATTAAAAGCAAGTTTTATTTTCAAATTTAAAGACATTGGACTTTAATTGTACATTATTCAATGATATTAATGTTGACAGTAACAGGTCATCATGTATTATGTGTAAACAGTGGAGTATTTGATAATTTTGAGATCTTATTTGTACATATCATAATTTTGAGAATAATATTTTGGAAAAGAGGCAAATTCACTTTGTATTGTAGGTGGGAAGAGAAAACAAAACACATTTTTAATTTATGCAAGTCAGTAGTGATTCTTATAAAATATTAAAACTATAGTGCTGGTTTGGGTCAAAATCTCTATCATATAAATACATGTAAATGATGTCCAACTTAAGTTTTTAAAAGTTTCATCTACATAATTGTAAAATAACCATGCAAGCCTGTCAAACAATAAGAACATCTTTAGGAAGGAACTTAACAGTTAAGATCTCAATACTTGTGTGTGGTAAAATTGAGCACTGCATTATATAGATAATTATATAGATAATTGAATTATAATTGTATAAACTGGCTTACATATTGCTGAAATTTTGAGAGTAAATGTGTGTATTTTGAACCTAATGCTATGTTATTCTTGCTTTCACTTTATCCTAGCTGTGCATTAATTATAGTATACTGCAATTTATACTATTTGTTAAATATACTTCATATCATTATTGTTTGATAAATATACAAAAACACTTAACATTTTCTTCTTCAGACATCTTAAGACATGTATCTATTGAAATGAGGAAATAAGATAGCCTATTGATATTTGCATGCACAAACCAGTCAAACTCAAATATACAAATTGGTTGTTAATACAATGTCAATTAATAACTTCATTAATAAGATAAGAAAATGTTAAGTTGAAGGTGTCTTTTGATTTAAAACAAGATGTACCATCACTCATGAGCTTTGGTAATTTTGTGAACAAGCTTTTATTTAATTCTGTTAAAAAGGGCATTTTTCAGTTAAAATCCATGTCACGGTTATGGGTCTTTGTAAGGAATTTTAATTTCAAGACATGAATGAAGTTTTGTTTCATTAAATACACAATTTTAACCATACATTGTTGTAAGTTGAAAATGTTCATAAATAAGTCAAAATCCATGCAATGATTGTGGACCTTAATTAGTGAACTTCATGTATAATCCTTAAGACAAAAAAAGTTCACAAACTTTCAACAAAGGGCCATTATTTAGTAAAATCGATGATAAAATTATAAGCCTAGTCTTTGACAGTGACCTCCACACATGCTTATAACATAAGCATATGGAAGTAAAAACAATAGGGTAGTCTGACCCGTAATTGAATCATCATTTACCACAATGCAACAGCTAAAAATAAAAATTGCTTCTAGTGTAAGTTGTTTACTGTCAACAGCTACAATTATACGTGTTTAAAAGTGTTTAAAAATGGAATTGATCATTCAGACTTGGCTAACATGTTTCCTAACACCCAGTTTTGATATTTCACAAATGGATTTAACAAACATTATGAGATAAACACTGATAAAGATGCAAAAAGGAGGAAAATATACATGTGGGAAAAGGTTGTAGTGTAAACGCGGGAACATTTTAAAAAGATGAATGGCAAGCACTGTTTGTTTTATATGCAGGCTGGCTGGTTAATATTTATCAGACCAGAATGCATATTTAATGTATGGTACATTGTCAAATGCTTCACAAGATACTTGGAATTAGGATCAAATTAGGATCAAGTCTGGTGGAGTCTGCTCTACATGTAATATGCACAGAAATCACAAAGTAACTGGGATATATACAGTACTGGCATTACACAAAGAATATGAAGGTAAAATAACTTTAAATATGTTTTCCTATGTATAAACTGTACAGTATAAAATAAATCACTCTCAAGTGTGTCAAGGTAGCTATTCATAGTTTCATGTAGATATGACATACTGGGGTTCTTGTTACAGTATGTTCATGACCAAACAGCCAAAAAAAACTTATCATCTTACATGAGTTTTCATTTTTTATTACTCTATGACTCAGCTGTATTTTGCAGACAATGTACATCAGCTGATTTTCTAAGTATTTCTTATTGAAGTGGACAGTTATCGGCCATTTTGTTTTTTGTGGAGGAAAGAAACATACTGCATTGTGGGATTAATTTTTCTTGTTAATTAGTTAACAAAATGTTAAGCACTTTAACGCCTTGTTAACTAACAAAAAAATTAACACAGCTCTGAACAACTCAATTTTTGGCATTTCGTTAGCTAACGAAAATATTAAAATTTAACAACTGTTTAGTTAATTTGTTGTTAAAGTTAACAAAAGTTTTGAACAACTGGGCCACAGTATCTGTTATTGTAACTTACATAGTGTGTTCACACATGACGTGTTTTAAAACTACTCGGTGATTCTGTTGTCGTCGTTCAACATATATAGATATATTTACACTTAAGGCTTTCCGACTCTAATAATCTTCGTCTTATTACGCCTTATTTCGTACATTGTCGGGATTCCGCGCTTTGCCGAGTACCGGCGTAAACTAGATATAACCGGTCCCGGCTCCGCTGTATGAAAGACGTAAATATCGGGAACCAGGCGGTAGCCTCGTTTTCAAAAGTAGAATGGCTGCGCCCGTGAGAGATAAGTACGGACGATTTTTTAAGTTAAAACGGGGTGTTTGTGAAAAATTACGGACTAATAGAAATATTATAGAAGACCACAACTACGTCGTGGGTAATCCGAACACTTCGGGTGACATTAATATTCCAGGAATACCGGAACAAAGGAAAACAAACAAATTTTTCAACAACAAGTGGAGGGAAGGTAGACGTGTGGTTGAATTTGGTGTTTTATTGGATAATCTAAAAGTCTGTAAAGAATGTGGGTTAGGGCCTGTGCCTCTTACTGCATATAATGTTATCGGTGAGCAGAAGAAAGGACTGTCAGGGTTTTTGTACGTGATATGTCAAAATGTGGACTGTGCAGCTGTGAACCGTGTGACATACGGGAAAACACACCGAAACAAACAAAAAGGCATGCCATGTTTTGCTGCAAATACTAAACTTGGGACAGGTATGCTTATTTTTGTGATACATGCATTCATTTTATTGAAATGAATATGGAATGAAATTTATTATGAAAAATTAGAGAGATTGACTATGCCTATTAAACTTAAAGATTGACTATGCATTGAAATAATATTGGATTGTTATAATTTGAGTTAAATTAATAAGTGCAGAAGATGTGATATACTTATTCATTATCCCGCATGTACATACTCAATCAAACAGAGTCTGCAATTCTTATGTTATTTTGTTGTGATTAATGCTTCCGAGGGATCACTTTGTTTCCAGAGTTTTGTACTTCACAACTGCTGTGTGGCAGCCGTAAAAAGTTGCCATGTACTTCACTTCAGTGTTGCTATATTTTCCTGTCCTTCGGGATCATTGATGCCAACACTGTAATGTGTTGCTCAAGCCGGTGCTAGGGGTCGTGAGGGATGTTGCACTTATTCAGTACCCCTCATGTACAGACTCAATCAAACCGAGTCTGCAATTCTTATGTTATTTTGTTGTGATTAATGCTTCCGGGGGATCACTTTGTTTCCAGAGTTTTGTACATGTTTATTACTTTTTTTTTACATGTCTTTATCATTCTATGTCATGTGAATAAGAGTTAGTCATGTTCACAATTAATTATGACGCGTCACCACAGCATAAAGTAGCTACATTTGTATTTGTTATGTGTGCATATTATTGCTGTTGCATGAGCATAATTATGCATATATTAATCATCACACATCTTAGGTGCACATTGGTATAATAATGTATTACCAGTCTTGAAATACAAATATTTAATTGCACAAATTTTATTAAGAAGACTTGATACAAATCCATGTATAATAAAAATTGTTCTTTATTTACAGCAATGATAGACAGTATTGGGGGCCCAGATCGTGTTAACAACATTTTCGCCACAATAAACATCCCAACTATAAGTCACTCCAACTTAAAGGTATGAACTCATATTATTTTTGTAAATTAGTCATAATTCATTTATTGAAATGTACAAACTGTATTTTGAAGCATTACACAAAACATTTTTTTATACATGTTGTACTCAAAACAAAACTTTCCCTGATGCATTTTGTAACTAAGTGAAGTCTAGTTTTGCACCTAATAGGTGCTCCAGTGATCACTCTTATTCACATTTTTTAACTAAGCGGTGAAAAATCCAGTGACCACTCATTCCAAATTATTTATTACTTTACAGAAGATGGAAACTCGGGCTGGAGAAACAGTACAGAAGATTTCTGTTAAGTCATCAGCGGCAGCTGCCAAAATGGCCTTCAAGCAGGAAATGGAGTAAGTTTTATTCTGATAAAAAGTAATTTAAATAATTTTAATAATATAATTTTGTTTTTTTATTAAACTAATATTAATTACTATTATAGCTGTCTAACGGTCAATAAAAAAATTCACATGTCAATTAAATACCGTCAGTAGTTTGTTAATGTCTGTCAGTCATTGTTCATGACTAATCATAAAAATTCCATTTCATTAACTATCATGTATTTGTATGTTTAGTGAGGTTTCACAAAAAGAGACTGATGAGGCAAAGCAGTCTATAGACAGTCTAATTGAAGACCTTGGAATTGGAGCAATGCCAGATGCATCCCCTCATACAAAGTAAGGAAACATATTTATACCATACTTTTTAATCATGTTAGGTTTCTCTTTATAAAGTCCCAGTCTGTATAATTTTAGCAAGCATAAAGAATTGACATACCGGCAGTGCATTTTCTTTTATGCATGTCCTGTTACAATGCAGTCAACATAATTTGTGGTAGTGGTATAAAAAACTTAATTGATTACTGTAGAAGCAGAGAGTTCGGGTGACAGGGTGCAACTTAACGAATTTCTTAGTTCACTGTTTTATAGACTTTATTTTCCAACATTGGTAAATTCAGTATCGCATTATTTCCAGGGAGGTGCTGCGACAGTCCTGTGCCAGTGCCGAGGCTGACAAAGGTGATGGTAATTGGAGTGATTTAGGCGACACACCCATCAATCAGGAACGAGTTACCAGGTATTTTTTAGATTACTGAAGCATTGGTTTACTAAGAAGTTTTGTAAAGTATGGTATCTCTTACATGTATAATAAACTGCAAATGGCATTACATTTAACTTTTATAGCACTTTACAACTTATTCGCACACAATTTAAAATTAGATTGAATGGTTCCCATTTTAACAAAAGTTGCACACAGTTTTAATGCTGCATTATATTTAACCTGACTTCAGAAATGGAGAAATTTTTATACATTTATTAAAGGGACTTCACTTAGATTTAAAAGCCTAAAAACATTACAGTTGAATTTCTTACATAGATGAGCTGGGGCACTTTAAACAGAAATATATGCAAAGATAGTTAAGAAATATACTATGAAATAAATTGAAAATCGTATTTTAATGATTTTCTCAGCCCGATTGAGTGAAAAGCGTTTTACCGCTTTTCATTTTGGGTAATTTTTTTCAATCTGAAATTTTGCACAAAAATTAGTGGTCTAAACCTACATCAAATCGTAGATTTATCTGGAAAAAATATTTTCAGTCCCATCATGTCAAAATACCTCAGTGGAGTCCCTTTAATTTGTGAATAATTATATTGATTTTTATTTCCAGAAGACAAAATTCCCAACCTGACGGCTGTAGAAAGATCTCTTGTGAAAGAGCCAAAATTCGCCTTCAAGACAAATTTCAGTGTAGGACCAGACTTGGAATGTCCTGTTCAGTTGACACCGCCTGGCAAAAACGTGGATTTGATAGTTTAACCTGTAAGCTTTGTAATGAAATTTCTGCCTTTTTTGTTTAGCCCATAGATAGGAAATATTGAGTTTGTTTGGGTCAAAACGTTGTTATTGGTTGACTGATTTCACTTTTAATTTATATTGTTAAAAAGAAATTTATCTTATTGTACAAAACTTTAGAACTCTGCATGAAATGGTGGCAGCTAGTATTAATAAATATAAATAAAGTTTTCATTTTCTTTCAGCACACACATTCTTCATGTCAAAGTCAAAGTATGGGAAGAAGGTTCTTAAGTCAATTGTATCACACAGGGTTTGTGGAACGTGTAACTGGTGGGCACGCAACCGTAAGGGTCAAGCAGTCAGACCTCACCTGTGTGTTAGAAACCATCGTGGGAGTGCCAAACTGATGGAAAGTGTCAGTGGGGAGAAAGGAGTGCAGGAACTGAAGGATGAAGGAACTCCGATAGAATATGTTGAAGGAGATGGTGACAATACACTCATAGCTAGAGTGAAAAACAATCTAAATATACATCTAAAAAAGAGATTTGACAAAAATGTTGGAAAACATCTCTTCAGTCTTCATCACTCTAAAAATGTGAAAATCAGTAAAATTACTATCCTCCATCTTCAAAAGTGTTTAAAATATGCTTTTGCAAAAAATGCTGGTGATAAGGATGCTCTGAGAGAAAACTTGAATGCTTTAGTTCCGCATCAATTTGTGATCACAGTATGTGCCATCCTAGATTCTGTGGGTATAAGCGTTCACCCAGAAGACAGGAAGAGTTATGTCCACAGAAGTCTGCCTTACAAGGCTCCATTGAAGGACGAACAACTTCGGGCAGCCTTGGAGGGGATTTTTTAAAAACCTCTTGCCGATAATGCAGAGCAATATGCGGATCTTGGCTCATCACAAGCTGTGAACATGCCAACAAGGGAAAGTTTCAATAAGAGCGCCTAAGAGCTTCCATTATGGGAACACTCAAGTCTCTTGACTATAGGGTCCACGCTACAGCAGCTTGCATCAATGAAGGAAGACATTACATCGCAGAGGTAATTCAAATAAATGTGTTCTGGTTATTGTGCGTAAATGCACATTTATGAAAAAATTATTTCAAGTTTGCATGTTTATTATTTTTCTTGTTTGCTGATGTAGTGCACCTGAGTTTTTAATCACATACAATATACAAAGCTACACAAAGAATGACCATTGGGCCGAAAATGGAAATACAAATGCTTGCCTATCTGCTATTTTTTATCTGTTTTGGCTGAATTAAATTCTTTGAACACTCATATAGATCTGTCCTGAACTTTTCAGTATTCTAAGTAATCAAAACAATATATCTCAGGTGTGCAAAATGTTGTTTGTTTTTTTTGTTACTGGTGTTTGAGTTTTATGTTCTGTTCTTTTTTACAGTTGTCTCAAGTTACAGTTACACGTTCCAGATCTACATGCATTCTGGTCTCAATTTGGACAAAGGATAAGAAAGGTACAACTGATTAAAATTAAAAATTATTTATTTAATACTTTAGACAAAGATAAGAAATTTTGGCTGCTATAACACTCATTTATGGGGTATTTTAAGAGAAAAGTACATTATTTATAAAAAGAAAAATTAAAAAAAATATTGTTCTGTTGTTATATAACTCTTATTATTTCATACTTATTAGACAATAGAGCAAGATAAGGTAATCTGTACTATGTTTTTTCCATAATTGCAGGCAAATGTAGATGCTGGCTTGTCCCCTGGGGTCCACACACTCAAGCATGCTGAAAAGTGCCAGAAAAATCGTGAGCGTGTCCAGGCCAAAATGGAACTTCCCTCAACGAAAAGACGCCGTTTGGAGTTGAAGAAAGAGCGGGCGGTGAACCAGGGTGCCCAGGAGGTGTTGGAAGGAGTCTCTTATCAGTCTGGTTAGTAAAATTTGTGTTCTGGCAGCTGTATCTATATAATATTTTACTAATATAGTATAATAATATATACCATATAGATTTGATCAAGGATGAAAAATAATGTTTATGTTTGCAAGTTTCATTAATTTAAAACTTGAATACATTATGACAAATTGTCCGGTAAGACCAGACAAAAATGTTTATCATTTGTGTGATTGATTTTTAGGAATTGGCCATGAGACCAATGCAGATATAGAGGCTATTCCAGCCCCAATACCCAAAGGAGACTTCAAACCTATTCAGCTCACAAACCCGACATTGGTGACGTTTGATCTGGAGACGACAGACCTTAGTAAGAAATAGTTTATGATAATGCAAATGTAAAAGTTTACTACTCTAAAGTGTAAATGAAATAGTTAACTACTCTAGCTTTTATTGGCGGCAACTTAGATGCAGAGTTTTGTTATGTATTTAGTGCTAAGGTGCACAGTTTTGTTATGTATTTAGTGCTAACTAGTACTAGCAACTCTTCTAAAACACACATATTGCAATATATTTATTGTCAGTAAATGATATTCACCGAAATGAAACCAAATGATTTTTTTTACAGTTCGTGGACATTGCCTGCCACAGATAACGCAGATAGCAGCGTCAGATTTGGCTGGAACCCGTACATTTTCTCAGTATGTTCTACCGACAGAACCCATATCTGCTGGGGCTAGGCAAGTCACTGGCCTCTCAGTTGATGGCGACCGTCTATTACATCTTGGACAACCGGTAGAAGCAACAGATATAAAGTCGGCCCTACAACTATTTACTGCCTGGGTGAAGAAAATTCCAAACTGTGTTCTAGTTGCACACAATGGTAAAAAATTCGATTTTCCGGTAATTGTAATTGCATTGAACTGTGCAGGTGTATATGATATGTTTGTTGACGGAACAAAAGCACTGGTTGATTCTCTTTCACTTTTCCGGAAGGTGATTCCAGGAAGGAAGTCATACAAGCAGGAAGACCTGGTACATGACATTTTGAACACCTCATATGGGGCACATGATGCTGCAGAAGACGTGCATGCTTTGGGCAGTCTTATTTCCCATTTGGACGTTGACAACAAGACAGTATTGACTCAAAGTTTTAGTGTAAGTGCAGTTTGTAAGAACATGTTGTTCAACAAGGAGAAAGCCAAAAATCTTCCATCGTTGTCAGTGCTTCTATACAAATCCATATGCAAAGCACCTACGGCTGAAAATATAGCAGGGTCTGGTTTGAGTTTGAACTTGCAACATCTTGAAGCTATATACAAGCGTGATGGAGAGGATGGCCTTACAAATACTTTCATAATGAAAAACAGTGAGGGCCAACCGCGTGTTACGGCAGCGAAACGGATTTTAGATTCTGTGATCCCTAAACTAGTAGAGTTTTTCAAAGAAAAGAAACTTTAATTTTGGTGAATGTGAAAATAGTTTAACAACATTGTTCAGTTTTGTTATAAATGGAATGTAACTGTTTAGGTTTTTTTTAATTGATTGTAACACAATAACTTTCCATTTTTCTTGTAAGAAATAACATGTACACTTGCATCCTGTATATGTAGTCTTGTAAAAAAACAATTTCAATTTAAGAATTATGTTCAAACATTTATCATATGTAATGATAAAACACTTATAAGTGTTATGGAACTGAGAAAAGTACCTTGTATTTGCAAAAGCATTCACAAATTATTAGTGTTTGATAATATTATAAAATATCTATTGATTGGATAATTATAAGTGATCGGGCATTGGTCTAAATTTGAAATAGTCTTCAAAAACAGAGATAATCTGTGTTTATTCGACTTTTTGCTCATGTAAATTATAAATTTTGTCATAAAGTTTATAAGAAAGAGTTATTGGATTGATTAAGACAATTAACTGAAACTTCTTGTGACATAAAAATTTGAAGTTTTTTAGCCTTGGCCAGTAGAATGTAGTTGATATCGAAATCATAAAAAGGCACATTTTCTTCAAATTTCATATTTTTTTGTTTTTAATTTACTTCTTTAATCATAGTTATCTTGTCTGGCATATGCTATCTTCATTTTAAGGTTACTTTGCCTAAAATAATAATATTGAGAAATTTAACAAACTTTAATTAGTTGGATTTTTGAAAAGTGCTTGAAAATAAAATGGTGGGTTGTGAACTTCAAACTTGAATTCTTCACAATCAGTACGGTAAAAGTTTTGATTATCTGCTATTTTATTCATTAGGTGTTCTAGATAATTTCTATGTCCTTAAAATGTGTTGCACTAATATTTTTCAGAGTAATATAGGTAAAAAACATAGATGTATTGTTTTTTAACTTTCGTGTTTTTTTCTCCTTTTTCCAAACCCGAGCTGCAACATTTTAAACATTTTAATACTGTATACTATATTTGGTGCATATTTTTCTTATTTATTTGTGATGTACAATTAAAAACCAACACACATATATATATGTTTTGTTTTTATTTTTTCATTTTTTATAAGAAAAATTACTTCTTTTTGTCTGGCAGGGTGCTCGGACTTTTGGGTCAATCTGGCGATCAAGGGTTGTAAACTTCAATTTTGTATAAAATTTAAATCAGACAGTAAATCTGACTGAAAACTTGAAAATAAATGAGTTATAGCATATACTTGCTATAAATAATAACCATTTGCAGTTTCAAAAACCTCACTATTAGAGTCGGAATACCTTAATACCAGTTTATACAGAAATTCATACTGGGACTGTATTGTCAATAATATTTTGATAATGAATTTAGAGCGTTTCAGATTCCACAAAGAAAAAAATAGTAGCACATAACATGCAGTAATGTTAAAGAAATAAGATGTTATGAAAGTTTTTTTTTTTTACTTTCATACAAAAAACTAAATTAATATAATTAGTACACCAAATGAGCAAAAATAGATTATCTATGTGGCCAATGAGTAAATATTTGGAAACTAGTAAAAAACATTGAAGATCAAAATTGATAGCATTTCTCAGACTTAATGTCCAATATGAAATGATCTGCATTTTTCTTTAGAGAAAGGAGTGCATTACATACTTAGTCTAGTAAATGAATTATCTGACATTTCGCAAAGTTTTTTTATCAGCCCTGTTAAAATCTATATAATTCTTTATAATTCACATTGATGTTTCAGTAGTTTCAGAATATCAACGTTGTAAATATCACTGTAGCTAGCGAAATACGAAGTTTTACTTTAAACAATTTTCTCAAAAGAAAGCAAGAAAAGCCCATGTCTCTATGGCAACAAGCCTGATATTATAAACAAAAGTAACATACGTTACTTAACCAGCTGCATTCGCTCACATTTCCAGACAGGAATCTTCTTTGCGTGCGAGCGAAGGCATATAACTAAAAGGATGTTTCAAGTGAAAATGCGTTCATGTACGCTTTCCTTACTTTTCCTATGTGTTCATGCTAGGTCAGCGCCGGAACCGCTTTGTTCAAAGTTCTCATATGACGAACAGTTGCTTGAAAAAATGGTTCGTGTGGAATTTAATGTGAACAACATGGAGAAAAATATGTTAGAAACGGAAACAAGAGTTAAAGAAACCGAGCAGAAGATGGAAGAGACACGGACCGAACTTATGGGAACAAAGGACACTGTGCTAAACACCTTGAATGAAATAAATGAAAAACTGAATTTGCTTGAACAGAAAAGGGAGTCAGACTTGACAGGTAATTACAAATACTAAAGGGGTGTAATGTTGACGTGTTCTTTGACTATTTATTATAGCATTAAATATTCGTAGGGCAAAAATGCAAGTAAGTACATGTGCAAGAAGTTTCGGGTTACTGCAAATTAATTAAGCAAGAAATAACATATTTTGGTGTTGGCTATAGCATTTTAGCATATCTATATGAATTTTTAAAAATAAACAAAAACATTTCATAAATATTCGATTAAAACTAATCCTAAATTTTTAACCTTAACAAGAAATAGGGCAAATGTACAAAGAAAAATTAATAAAAAAAGATAATAAAACCTTAATTTGATTTCTTTCAGGTTTCTTTCGTGGCGTTTCATGCACACAAAATTGCAGACAAATCAGTAACCGTTAACCAAGTTTTCGTTTTCACCGAGGTTTTATTGAACGAAGGCAGCGGGTATTCTAGTACCAATGGATATTTCACAGCACCTGTAAGCGGCATTTACTTCTTCAATTGCCATTTATGTGTGCAAAATAAGAAAGATCTTCAGTATATTTTTGTAGTTAATGGTAAGACACACGCAAGTGGATTATTTACAGCTAATGGCACAGGACGATGTACATCATTCAGTGTGACAGTGCGCATTCGTTCAGGTGAACGTGCTTGGGTTACAATTGACGCAAACGGGTCTTCTTCCGTGGATCTACTTTATGAAGACTCTGATGACTGGAACTATTTCTCTGGATTCTTGGTCCGTCAAACAACATGAAGATAATTCATGTGTTATATATTACTTTTATATACTATACAATTTATATTATAATTTTATTTAGGCATCTGGAACTAATTTGAGAATGGCAGACGCATTTTTATGCTTTATTTGAAAAGATATTAAGTTATAATATTTGATTGAAAAATTATATATTCGAGATGTGCTTGGAATTATATTTGTTTTCTCTCTGACCAAGAGATTAAGGAATGTTAAATACAAGAAGTGAGTAATTCTAATATTTTTTGTTTCCAGTTAATCGTGCGTGCAGAACAATATGACACATGTTTGTTCATTAATTGTTCAAGACAAGCACATTCTATCATTTTCTAATAAACTTGCAATGTAAGTAAGCTACCAATGTCATTAAAATGTATAGAAATAAGTTGTTTTTATTCTGTATGTGAAGATATTATTTCGACAGTCCCATCTTTTAACATCTCGTGTAGTAGACAGTTAAACATTGTAAAAATTATAATCATATTGCACAAATAAAGTATTAGCGTTATATTGAAAACTTTACTGGTTGTTTATATGGTATTAAGATGCGAGTATACTATCTAAGTCAAATGCTTTTGTAGCTTAATTAACTAACAATATCATGATGCATTTTTCAGAGTGTTCGATTTTATTACATATATGTTTGTAACAAAATTTCCATGATCGATTTGTTAACAAGTTTAGAAGTGATATGCACTCGCATGATGTCGTTTGCAAAACAGTTCATACAAATGACGTTCAATAAACAAAATTTAAAGTGAGCTGTAATAAGGTAGGCGTTTATTTCCGTTCAATCAACAAGTATGCATAACTATTGTTTGATCTCTTGATGATAAGGAAATTAAAGACGAAATGACACAATTATTGATAGAAAATACTGCAAGGAAGCCGATAAGGATGATTGTGATGAGACCTTTTATGAGGGAGCCAAGGTCCGCTCGAAGATTCATTCGCGAAATCATCTTTAGCTCATAAATCATACATGTAGTTAAAATCTGCTTCCTGTCAGTATTATTTAAACCTATAACAGTCAGGTATATAGTTTTACAATAACTATTAAGTAGTCATATTTTGTGCGTTAATATTTTCTTTTAATATCAGCGATTCACAAAACCATACTTTTAGTATGGTAACGAGGTCCTTTTTCTCACAAATTAATTCAAAAGCGAATACATTAATCAGCCTTATTTTGCACAATTCCAGCGTTATTTCAACATTCCTGCAGTAAAGCATTTAGGTGATGCTTTAATAATGTTTAATCAAATGCGCACGAGTTTCTCGACTAAATATATTTGTTTTGTTTTTTTGTATAGAGAAAATATATAATAAAATCAGGTTTGAAAATGATTAAAGACTTTTTTAGTGGTCGGTGAGAGAATCCTGACAAGGACTTTTGTGGATTCTGTCATGTAAGCTAGCTTATGGTAGTTCGATGGTTCTACTATGTGTCTGCTCCTGCCTTCGATAATTCACTGAGGGCCCCAAAAATCTTCCTCCAATAGTAAAGCTTAGAGGTTGTCATACGACCTCTAGATATACATGTATTTTTACTTTTATAACATCATACTTTTATATGTGAACATAAAAAGTTTTTATCTTTTAACTTAAATATGTCGAATTCAAATTTGAAAAAACATTTGTATGAGACGAGAAATACAGTATAAGAAGCAATTGTCAACGTTGACGAATTGTGCAAATAGTAACATTTTGAGGGGCCTATATAATTACTTTATTACATGTAATATCTGAAGATCTATTGTTACACCAAAGCAGCCTGGCGCAATTGTTTGTTTAATCAACAAAGAGATCTTTTTGAAGTACTATTTTCACAGATTTTTTCCCATGCTTTGAAAAAAAGAACACAGGATCCTAATAATTTAATAAAAAGAGGGAAGTTAAATCATATGATGTGTACAATAGAGACAGTCGATTTAACAAAGTCCGCTTTTTTCAAATGTAATTTTTTTAAATATTTAAAGCAGTGCATTAGTAGAATCCATATAATTTACGATAAGTGAACGAAAAAAAATTAAGGGAAAACTAAAGCGGCAGTTACTTTTAAATTAGCTAATTTAATATATAGAAAATATTACATAATCATTCTTTTTCCATTGTTTTATCGGTGACAGTATGATGGACCAAACTAGTATGCATGTCTACAGTCATCGAAAATGATTGACGAAACACGATGCCATTGTAATTGGTCAAATACATCGATGATGTGCATTTACATTTTTATTTCCTAAAGTTCGATAACGTTTTTTCATATTACATGAAGGTAATATTGTAAGCAGTACTGGTGAATATTTAATGAATGCCGTGGTCCAGCTACAAATTGCAAAAATAATCTGACTTTTGCACAATGAATATTCTGTTATTTTTTTTACAAATATATATTCTAAATAAGATACTGACCAGAAAATAATGTTTTTATTTAGTACAAGATGTGCTTTCTTGTCATCGGCATTATAGAGTATTTAGCTAAAAACACAATATCTTAGAATAAGGGTTTATGTGTCAGCGTAACACTAAGTCCATTTCTTATAAATCAGATAGAAACATCTTAAAACATTACGTCTAAAGCAGTGCATCTCATGGTGTTATCATAATCATAATCACATTTGCGTACTTATTTCAATGTGAATGAGATAATTACTATAAAACTGACATGCTTGAATAATAGAATATCAAAAATTTATAACAAATATGCAAAATTATGTGAAGTCGATAGTCTTCCTTTAATAAACGACAATAATATTGATTTGATTTTTATCATAAGTGGTGAAAAGAGTTGCAGTGTAGAATTGTCCAATTTCGAAATACTTATTTAAATTCTGCAGGACTCACTGTTAGCTTGTGGACTTACCAGCAGTTTACTTAAATAGTTCGTTTTCATTTTTTTGTTACATAAAGCACATTGCCATTGCTTTGATTTTGTTTTTTTCCAGTAGGAACCCGGGGAAACCAACCCGATCGTCTATTAACCAAGATATTTTAACAAGTTCAAATTTGGAAAATTTTGTTTTGAGGGAAATTTAAAAAAAACACATTTTTCTCCGGAAAAAATTTAAAAGGTTTTATAAATATCATGTAAAACCCGCTGTAAATTCGTGCTGACGTGATAAAAAAAGAAAAGAAAAATTTATCTTTGATGTATCTTGTTTAAGATTAGATGTTTTGTCCTAAACTTTTTATACAATGATGATGCACGCAAGATTCAATCGAGAAAGACGGATGTAACTCAAAACACTGCTCACATCAAGATAATTTTTTTGTTTTTTGTTGTTTGTTGTTTTTTTGTAGTTTTATTTTTTATATGCAAATAATGTCATTTGTGCAATATCTGCGAACCAAGTTAGTTTTATTGCGCATGTGTATATCAAGAGGGGTGATTCGAAATAAATGCTATCGTTGAATTAGCTTTCAAATATTAATAAATATCTCAAATACCGTCGATGTTGTTTCATATTTGCATAAAACCAGTACACGTCAGGCCACATAAACGAAGAAGAGAATATGATTTAATGGATGAAAACAAGTAAGCCGCATGTTTATCATCTGCATCTAATGATGGTCCAGGTAACAAACTGGTAAATTTGTCATTAATGACATCACACTTGCGCGTATAAAGCATAACGAAACCGGTCATTTTTATTACGCAAGGAATCAAATGCAAGAATAATGCGTTGACATATGTAAAGATATTGTTAGACATTTTAAAATACTTCTTTATATGCGACTTTCTGCAATGTGGATACATAGAAAGGTGCATTCACCCTCGATTGTAAGCTGTTTTACACTGGTAATGTTGAAGCACTTTGGAAATACAAATGTAATTATATGTATATCATTTGATGTATAATTTGTCAAAAGTATATCTAAATCCCCTCTTTATTTGTATGCTACGGATATCATGGGAATCTGTTGCAAAGTGTATTCCATGGGATTAAAGTGACTTACGGACATAATAAAGTATTATGTATCATGATTACACAATGGATATCTCGCTCCAAATTTAATAGCGTGCAGACCAAAGTCTTCCCGCCAAATTGTCGACATAGATCGGCAAAATGAATCAAGAAGGTTGTAAACTAATTCGCAAGTTTCGCCGATGTTCATGTACTTCATCAGTACCAGACTGAGTTCTTTTCATTTTTTAGAAGAAAGGAGAAATATTTGTTTCCGGTTAATACCACGTCTTTAAACCGAAGAATGGAACGAGTTGCCGGTCGGAAATTTAAAGCTGATCAGTTGTTCGGACTGTACCCTAGATTTACCAAGAAGGTGTTTTCTATTTTGATTACTTTTGATATTTATGACACGAAAGGATACTTTTTTCTAACTCAATGGAAAAAGTTTGAACATTTCATCAACCATCTTATTCTTCGGAACTTGCTATTTCCATGCTGTACGAATAAAATATTTCGGTCTGGTTGACATTATAAAATATACCTCACATTTTACACTGCTCGACGATATTTCAGTGCCTTATTGGTTTCCATAGGACTATGAAAATATCTAGGTTTAGGTAAAGAGATTGAAACTTTGTGCCATATCAGGTTAAATGTAGATATATTTATATGAAGTACAAATGTAACGAATTTATTACAAGCTGCCAGCAATTACAAAAAGGGTTGTGTTAATTTTGAATCACCCCTCATTAAAGTATAGTCACTAGCCGTTCTTGTGCTTACTTAATCAAATACTGACGCCCAAATTGGCAAACAAGAATTTCAAGACGAGAGTGGATAGATAGTCGATATAAGTTATTATAACAGATTATTAAAGATGCATTTATTCATTCTATACATTCTCGTAGTTATCGTAAGTGTTAATGTGAGGTCAATGCCAGAACCACTTTGTCCAAAGTTCTCTTATGACCAACAATTGCTTGAAAAAATGGTTCGTGTGGAATTTAATGTGAACAACATGGAGAAAAATATGTTAGAAACGGAAACAAGAATAAAAGAAACCGAGCAGAAGATGGCAGAGACACGGACCGAACTTATGGGAACAAAGGACACTGTGCTAAACACATTGAAAGAAATAAATGAAAAATTGGATTTGCTTGAACAGAAAAAAGAGTCGACAGGTAATTTCAAATACTAAAGGTGGTGATGTTGAAGTGTTCTTAGACTATTTATATCATTATATATTCATAGGGGAAAAACAAAAATATATTAATACAAGTAATATAAATCAAGCAAGTAAATAACATATTTTGATGCTAGTTTTAGCATTTATATCTATATGAATTGATAAAAACATTTCATATACATTTAATTAAAAGGTAATCATAAATTTCCAACATACCACAGGTGTTCGGTGCGTTGATTGGTCACTACGCCAAAAAAGTATACCGTATATTTAGTAAAGGTATGCAACCCGCACTTATTATTTAGCACTCTTCATAATTTCATAACACTTTTTTTTTTTTTGCTTAGTGACCAATCAATATGGAACATCTGTGACAAAGATAACATAACGTTTATTTGATTTATTTTAGGTAAGGATGTCGTGGCATTTCATGCACACAAAATCGCCGACAAATCAGTTACCAATAAGCAGGTGTTCGTCTTCACCGAGGTTCTATTGAACGAAGGCAGCGGATACTCTAGTACCGACGGATATTTCACAGCACCTGTAAGCGGGATCTACTACTTTAATTGCCATCTATGTGTAACAAATAAGAAAAACCTTGAGTATATATTTGTAGTGAATAGTAAGACACATGCAAGTGGATTATTTACAGCTAATGGAGAAGGAAGATGTACATCATTCAGTGTGACTGTACGCATGCGTTCATCGGAACGTGCTTGGGTTACAATTGACAAATCGGGGTCCTCTTCTGAGAATCTACTGTTTGAGGATTCTGATGACTGGAACTATTTCTCTGGATTCCTAGTACGCCAAACAGCATGAAGACAATGTGTATAAACCAAGTATTGACACTGTA
This sequence comes from Ruditapes philippinarum, assembly GCF_026571515.1. Classification (NCBI taxonomy): domain Eukaryota; kingdom Metazoa; phylum Mollusca; class Bivalvia; order Venerida; family Veneridae; genus Ruditapes; species Ruditapes philippinarum. Next base: position 28,791 of record NW_026864246.1, read on the forward strand.
AAAATATTTGTAAGATTTTTCTTAAATATATGCCCAATAAATATATTCAATGTTTGATTGATAAAAGGGCTGAATTACACGAATGAAATATTCATTTTTAAACAATAGACAGCGGTGGTTTTCAGATATGTGTAAGCACGTTTACTGTATTTTGCCGCCAGAAACATTATCAAAGAATAGCATACGGACATACGCAAATGTTAGCATGAACTAAAAAAAATCATTTATCATTTTAAATAAGGTTGAATGTTTTTAGATACGTTATATGCAATATTCCTCCTGGAAATCGAAAGTTGTTCTCTCTGACCAATTTTTAGGAATGTGAATATGTGAATACTTCAAAAGAGTAATTCTAATATTGTGTTGTATTTTTATGAGTTTTCTACATTGATCGTGTATGATAGTAAAAATACCACATGTTGTGGATATAGAAAGGATTATAAGTTTGCCTATACTAGACTTAGTACTTATTTGTATATTCAGTCTGCGGTTTAAATTTTTAATTATGATAATAAAATTCAACTTAACACGTTGTTATATATTAGACAGTAAACATTCTGTTTTTTTCTGTTTGTTTGTTTGTTGTTTTTTTTCTTTTCGTTTTTTAGCTAGCTCAGGGTGAGCTTTTAGGATCTTTGAATCCACATTTGTTCGTTAATACTCTAGTGGTTATATATTTGCCTCAATCATCATCAAATATGATTAACAAGATCAACAAGGAAAAGGCGGTGTTCATGAACGCACCCCCCCCCACGATCCAGCAACAATATCCCGTGGCAAGGAGCCACTTTGTCAAACTTTGTCAGGATGCTTGCCTAGCTAATTGCTCAGGTGAGTTCGAACATGGATCATCTCGGATGAAAAACTAGGTCACAGGAGCTAAAAATAGAAAATTCTTGTTAATACTCTAGAAGCTTCTGTTTTGATCCAAATATCCTGGAAATTCGTCCGAAGGATTATTGATATAATTTCAAATCAATTTGAAATATGGGTCAGTTGGAGTCACACCACCCAAATATGGATAAACCTTGTTAACTCTCTAGTATGCACATTTTAACTCAATTACAATCAAACTTGGCCAGGAAGCTTTATCAGTAATTCCTGAGAGGAGTTTTAACATGGGTCATCTCGGATGAAACGCTAAGTCACAGTAGCTTAAAATAGAAAAATCTTGATAAGACTCAAGTGACTACTGTTTCGACCCAAATATGCTGGAAATTGGTCTGTAAGTTTGTTTTGATGATATTGCAGTCAAGTTAGAATATGGGTCACCTGGGCTCAAAAACAAGGTCACACCGCCCAAATATGGAAACACATTGTTAACACTCTGGAGGTCACACTTTTGCTTCAGTTGTAAGGTCGCAGGAGCTAAAAATAGAAAAGTTGGTTACCACTCAAGTGACTACTGTTTCAACCCAAATTTGCTGAAAATTGTTCTGTAAGTTTGTGTTGGACTTTCTTTAGGGATTCTGTTTTTCTCTATTTTGATGATTTTTTCAGTCAAGTTAGAATTTGGGTCACCTGGGCTCAAAAACAAGGTCACACCGCCCAAATATAGAAAAAACCTTATTGCTCCGCGCCCACAGGCGCGGAGCTATTTGTGTTTACTATTTTTTTTTGTCCATGGGCCCGGATTTGAGCAATAAATCCTTTCAATTTACAGCTAAAAGTAAATCCGCATTCAAGAACTCCTTTCGATTTCTATATTGGTTTCCCCGTCGGTGATTCGCAGCATGTCATATTAATGAATGAGAACCGGAAAGCAGTTCTGCTGTTACATAAATTCGAAAGCTAAAAATAGCTATAAATGTTCTGATTTGTTATTTCCCTTTTTTAGTAGTAAATGAAATTATAATTTGTTACATTTTGAAATACATTTACACACAGCATATCAAGTATACTATTTGTGATTGAATTTGTCAATATAAAGAAGATTTCAGGCATAAAATTTTAACAATTTTGCTTTTGATAATTATTTTTAATTTATATTTATGAAATTAAATGTTTAATAATAACATGTTGATATATTGGTTGTTTTGAAATAATTAAACTTTAGTATATAAGGTTACATTTCATTAGCGTCATTGGTACAGCATACCACTTTGTGAAAAAGAAAAAAGTTAATGGTATGACTGGTGACATGTTCCGTACTCGACAGCGAAAGCTGCATTTAGTAGCTTTACGAGCGGATGGACCCTTATTAAGGTGATTTCGCTATGTCAGCCATGTTTGCTTTCACAAAGTCTGTGCAAAGGGAAAGTAGGCCAAACTTCATATAACAACAAAGCTCTCACATTGTTATATGATGAGCCATTTGAAAGTACACTTCCAGTTCTATGTTTCAAAGACTATTTTAAACAAAAATAAAAATGATAACAATAAGCAATTTACCTTGAATGGACTACATTTCTGAAGACCAAAAACATTCTGTTGCAAAGTTTTATGCACATGTAAACTGGTCCGCAAGTTGGTGTTGATGATTTCTAGGTCCACTTTAAACATAGGTCACTTAGGGTCAAAATATTGGTCACAACGCCTTAATATGGAAAAACTTTCTTAACACTCTAATGGTCATATTTTTGACTCATTTGTTATCAAATTTGGTCAGGATGATCGTCTAGGTAATTTCTCGGATTTGTTTGAACATTTGTCATCCCTGATGAAAACCTGGGTAACAGGGGCTAAAAATAAGAAAAAAAATCTTACTGACTCTCTATAGGCTTTTGTTGTTATCCAAATATCATGGAAATGGGTCTACAAGTTTGTTTTAATGATTTCTAGATCAAGTTCAAATATGTGACACCTAGATGTTTATGGTGGTCTACAAATTAAGTTGAACATTATTTAAGTATAAATTAGGTCGATTTCGATTGACGTATGTAAAGAATATCGCTTCTGTTTTTGCTGGATTAAAGTTAACCAACCATTGCTTTGACCAAGTAAGAATATTATCAAGGTCGTGATTAATAGTTTCTTCGATTGTGTTTACATTGTTTGATGTTACTGCTAGAGAACTGTCGTCTGCAAAGAGTCTTGTTACACCTAAAAGGGAATCCGCTACATCATTTACGTAAATCAAAAATAAAAAAGGCCCAAGGACCGAGCCTTGGGGACTCCACCGTATAAATACAAACCGTATTCAATGAAATAAGTAACTTATGGACATAACGAAGTGTGATGATTATACAATGGATATATCGGTCCAAATTTGGTCGCGTGCTGGCCGAAGTCTTTCCGCCAAATTCTCGACATAGATCGGTAACATGAATCAAATAGGTTGTAAACAAATTCGCGAGTTTGGCCAATATTCATGTACATCATCAGTACCAGTTCATCACAATTTTAGAATAAACGAGAACATGCGTTTCCGCTTAATACAACGTCTTTAAACTGAAGAATGGAAAGAGTTGCCGGTCAGAAATTTAAAAAATAGATAAATACAGAATCCCTAAAGAAAGCCCAACACGGCAAAATTGAAAATGTTGCAGGCTCGGTTTGATTGAGCCTGTTCATGGACGGTACTGGAAAGTGCAAGTTACCGTCCACGCCCCCTAGCACCGGCTTAAGCAGAATTCAACATTTAAACATGAATTAGTGCTCGCCAATTTTTTTAAGCCAATCACCGACGAGGATTTTTCAAATTTTCAGGTTACAAATCTTAATAGAACAGATTTTATATAAACTGGACGTTTTATATTATAAAACGCAAGTGGGCGGAGCACTAAGCCGGTTAGAGTGCATATCGGATGTTCTTCGTAAATAAGAAAGCTACAGTCGCTTCGCAAGCTCCGCTCCTTTTTAGCTTTCTTATTTACGAAGAACACCCAATATGCACTCTAACCTATACATAGTAAAATTTTGAATTTAGAAACATCCGCAGATGTGTTCATACGGCGATCAGTTGTTCGGACTGCACTCAAGATTCGCCAAGAAGGTGTTTTCTATTTTGATTACTTTTAATAGTCCCGAAAGAATACTATTTTATAGCTCAATGGAACAGTTTGAATATTTCATCAACCAGGAACTTGTCCTTGTTGTACGAATAAAATACGACGTCACTTTGAACTTTGTGCCATATAAAGTAAAAAGGTAGATATATTTTGGGAATGGAGTACAAATGTAATTAATCTTTTACTTGTTACCGGCAATTGCAAGACGAGTTGTGCTAATTTTGAATCACCCCTCTTTAAAGTACAGTGACTAGCCGTTCTTGTGCTACTTAATCAAACACTGACGCCCAAATTCGCATACAAAAATTTCAAGACGAGAGTGGCAATATAGCCGATACAAGTTATTATAACAGAGTATTAATTATGTATTTTTTCATTCTATACACACTCATAGCTTTCTAAAGTGTTAATGTGCGGTCAATGCCAGAACCGCTTTGTTATAAATTCTCGTATGACGAACAGTTGCTTGAAAAAATGGTTCGCGTGGAATTAAATGTGAACAACATGGAGACAAATATGCTAGAAACGGAAACAAAATAAAAGAAACCGATCAGAAGATGGCAGAGACACGGACAGAACTTTTGGGAACAAGGGACACTATACTAAACACATTGAAAGAAATTAAATTTGCTTGAACAGAAAGAAGCGTCATACCTGACAGGTAATTACAAATACTAAAAGTGGTGTAATGTTGAAATCTTCTGTGACTATTTATATCATTTAATATTTGCAGGGCAAAAACGAAATGCAAGTACATGTGCATGAAGTTTCGGGTAACTGCAAATTAATCAAGCAAAAAAAAACAACATCTTTTGGTGTTGGTTATACTATTTATATCTATATGAATTATAAAAAAAACATTTCATACATATTCAATTAAAACGTAATCCTAAATTTTCCAAAAAACCTTAAAAGAGTTATGCAAAGGTACAAAGAAATATTAACAAAAAAGATAATGAAACCATAATTTGATTTCTTTCAGCTAAAAAGTGGTATTTGTCAATTATATTATAGTAGTGGATAGTAAAACACATGCAAGAGGATTGTACGAAGCTAATGATGAAGGAACATGTTCATCATTCAGTGTGACTGTGCGCATGAGTTCAGGTGAACGCGCCTGGGTAACAATTGATTCAGACGGTTCCTCATCCAATGATCTGCTTTATGAAGATTTAGATGACTGGAACTATTTTTCTGGATTCCTAGTACGTCAAACAGCATAAAGGCAATTAAATGTATAAAATGTTATGTTGTATGCATATTGTATACTATATTTATTCATATAAACAAATTAACTAATGTTCAATCTAACTGATTTCTATCACTTTAATACAATGCCGATCGATGTCTATATATCATCAGGGCAAATAAACATACTATAATGGTAACAAAAAGTATTTCGACTACTTATAATGAATCAATATAGAAAACGATTGATAAATCAACGAATTGAAATTTACTTATTTCTTTGATAATGGTATGATAGAAATCAGTGTTCAGAAATGCGAAAACATCAAATTTATCCAGCCATTACGAATGCAATCAATGTCCGATTCGAGTTTGCATGAAATAGAAAGAAAATGTAATAGGTTATAATTTTATTTTGGTTGTAAAGTATGATCTCCGGAATAATATTTATTTTGTGCTTTGGAATTATAGGCTTTGTTGCCGCTGTTTCCCTGAAAGGTTAAGAGTAAAGATATGCGTGAGGAAAGCAATTCTGATATTTTATTACTATGATCGTCAACGTCACAAAAATGGACGTATTATTCTAAGAGTTTACTTTAACCGCCTCCGTGGTCGAGGGGTTAGAGTCGATGACTTCTAATCCAGATACCTCTCTGGCGTGGCTTCGATCCCCGGGAGATGCTTTGGTAGTTTAGCGCGGAGGAAGGTAGTCTAGTACTGGTGTAACTCTCCAGGATCGATGGTTAGGAAACTACCCGCCTATATGACTGAAATACTGTTGAAAAAGGCGTAAAATGAAACAAACAAACAAACAAACAAATGTAATAAATACAGACACCTTTTACTATGCTATAACCCAC
>NW_026864247.1:0-38714 GCF_026571515.1 Ruditapes philippinarum
GAAATATATTTTCTTTTAAGTGTAAGTTGAATTCTTAAATAAGAAATAAATGCATACATGTAAATATTTTAATGATTACATTTATAATGTGGACAAGCATTTGCAGTACGTATTTCACATATTCCTTAATGTTTGAAAATTGTTTTAGAGAAGCATAATTATATACATATATATAATAAATTTCAATTGTAATTACCAAGATATGGTAAAGACTGTGATAAAGAAAATAACTGTGATCTTTTGTTTTCTTATTTATTTAATTTTGTTATTTTAGGTAAAAATACGTACAATTATGATAACTTTCATACTTAAAAATGTCAAAGTTGTCAATAATTTGATGCATGCTTTATATGCCATGGTATGGCAGTACATTTGACTTTTTAACCAGTTCATGACAAAAATGATTCACATGTTGTTCTTTAATAAACTATACAAAACAGCCGATAGATATTGACTTCTTTATGTTCATAAACGTACTATTATGTTGTTATAAAATCTAAATCACAAGTTTAACAAACACGCAAATGATTGGGTTTTAAATTATTAACAAGAAATTAAAGTCAGCAATTATTGAATAAATGCAGGCCTCTAATGTGTGTACGAGTCCAACAGAATCTTTGCGCTTATAAGTGTATCAGGCATTCTTTTCATTACTGAAAGGGAGACACAGGTAAAATTTTCATTTCTTCGTTTTGATTTTTTCATTCATTATTCTGTAAATGTTCTCAAAATGAATACACTAGACAGTCACAGGAACAATAAAGAATAAAATGGTGGTTTCCTAACTTGACCCACGTGGTTCTGGTTTGAGCGTTAAGATTTCACAATAGTTGTCACAGTGAACTCTGGAAACGTTTCAGAACATGTCAAATGAATGATTTAGGTTTGTTTCAATTATACTATATCCACAATATCTGTTATTGTAACTTCCATGGTTTGTTCAAGTCTAAAAAAACTCGGTGATTCTGTCGGCGTCTAAATTTCGTGCAACATATAATAACGCTTAGAAAACTCAAAATACACTGTATATAGAATTTATTTTTAGAAATTCATGTTGGGACTTTAACAAACGTCATTTTATCGTGATGTAAGAACATAAAATAATTTTGATACTTTTGTCATTTATTTGCCTGAGTATCCCAGGGTCAATGAGATAGCAGTTGAGTGTAAATGCAACAGAAAATACATAATACAATGTATATTTTAAGGCTTGCTTGACTAGATCACTACCTCGGCACTGTTATAGGAAAAATCTTTAATGGTCATCTGAGTTTTTTTTATAAACCATAAAGATACTGGAAAATCACCTTTACATGAATGTAACAATATTGGTGTGTGACTAGTCTATCAAAAAGACATCAAGATAATTTTGGACGGACTATGTCTTTTCGGTTTGATAGCATGAAAAAAACAGTGTGTAACATGGGACAAACTGTTCAAGGCTAGTGTGTGACTTGAAATCAATAAAAATAAAAATACGAACGCATGTCAATCAGAATGAGCATTTTTTTAATTCTATTAAATATCACAGACTCTGATGACTACAAAATTAATGTATCATATCAAACAAACAAATAAGGCAATCGTTTATAAAATCACTTAAGCAAATATAACAATCAACTATCATTTAAATACAATATGATGAAACATTTTATAAAGGAATTACATGACAAAAAATCAAAGTGACCTTTATGTAAACGTCAATTAATTAAGTTAGATATCTAAATACATGTACTAGTAAGAAGGGTATCGGGCAGTTGCATTAATCAATAATTTTATTACGAAATTGATTCCATAAATGAAATAAAATTATTTGGACAAACTGGTTTGAATGTGAAATATCATGACAATTTCAAAGGTCGAAAAAAGAGAAATATTTTGAAATTGTAATCCATTTTTATACACACAAACATTGCAACAAATAACACCTTTCCAATTAACCAGTTGGTGTATGATTATTTTCTTTAACACTGAGATATAAGAAGATAAGCAAGGCTAATTGGACAGTAAAACTGCCAAATTTTTATTTTTTTTGTAAAAGAAAAACCTTAAAAAAATCTTTATTAATAAAATATAAAAGTCTTAGTCAATACTCTTAAATAGTCATTGGTTACAATGCTAGAGCTTTCAAATAATATTTTTATAGACCTAGTAATTTTTGCACGTTCCTAGATAATGCTTTAAAAAATCAAGTTGTAGTTATAAAATATATATAAAAACAACGACACTGTAGATTCTAAAAAAAAAAATATTTGAACTTGAAAATATATAACAAGTTCTTGTTAGAATAGAAGTCCATAATCATATTTTTAAACATAAAAGCAAAAAGCACCGACTGCTGTAATATTTATACAAAAGATGAAAATAACAGTTCTATTAGATCTACATTAACATAAAATGAAAACTTGAATATTGGGTTTGTGTATATTGGTTTCCACTAAATTTCTGTAATGAACTTGTCCAGCCTTTATTGCTGAACTGTCCTTTGTAAATTTTGTGATATCAAGTTGCAAATTCAAAATAGTAGCAAAAAATAAGACGAAAATAGTTTAACTTTATAACTATCAAAATTGAAAATACCTTAGGTTGTCAGCCTCATTTTAGGTTTATAATTTTTTCTCACTTCTTTAGTTCAACACTTTAAGTTACTTTGTCATTGATATTTCATAACAAGATACAATGTGTATAGAAAACCAGGGCAGGTAACTAAGATAAGTGTCATGTTATTTAATACTTCTTTTCTCAACATTTTTTAAAATTTTGCATTTACATGTACATAAATTTTGCGTCCTGATGAAGGTCATATGTGGCATATATAGGTGATCAAAATATAATAACAAAACTTGTCCTGGTATTGAGTTGTTTCCTTGTACTATTTTCTGGCTTATGTTAAAGAAACTCCACTGAGGTTCAAAAGCATAAAGATATAAAATTTGAATTTTTTACATAGATCAGCTGTGGAACTTAAATCAGAAAGATATGCAAAAGATAATTAAGAAAAATATTCAGAAATAAATTGAAAATTATATTTTTTAGTTATCCTCAGCCCGATTTGAGTATGCTTTTTAATTTTTGCTCATTTTTTGCAATTGGAGGTATTATTCTGGAAAAACAGAGCAAGCAAATGATCTGAAATTTTGCATTTAAGTCATTGGTTTAGATCTACATTAAATAAAATATCAATCTTCAACAATTATTTCCAGTCCCGACATGTCAAAAAAACCTCTGTGGAGTCCCTTTAATTGTGCATTTTATAGACAATATAGTTATATTTTATCCATTAGAAGCTGATTCATAATGTGACAAGTTTTTTTTCTTTTTCAATTATAAGTATAAAAGATAAATGTTAGCATGTATGAACAATAAATGATATATGCGTCTAAAAATAAATATAACAGTTCTAATATATCAAAGACAAATCATCAATGTATAATGTAGTCTTGAAAACGACTTGTCTCAAAGACAATGGCAGTCTTTAACCTAAAAGTTTTATAAATAATGATATGGTAGATTTAATGATTTTGAGACAATAAAAGACCCTATTAAGTACACAACCGTTGCCAGCTAAGAAATATTTCTTCAAAACTGACTATACACTTCATTTCTTATAAGTAATCAATAAATCTATTGATAATAAAATCTGTTTCAAGTTTTTCCTATAATTAAAGTTACATATTCATTTCTGTTCAGTCTATTTTTATAATCTATTATCAAAATTATTCCCTCTTATCTCTATTGTATAGTTTGTTTCAAAATAATTATTCTCCATTTCTGTCGGAGTGTGACTCTCTGATATTTTGATATTTCATTTCCATTATGTATCCTCTAGCATTGTTGTAGTAGTCTTTACTCAACCAGAAACATTGATCAAATGTTGCATCTGTTGACCTGGAAACAAAACAAACAGAAAATACTAGTCTTGTATTCCAATCTAAACAATGGGAAATAACTTTTACACTTACATGAAAAAGTTGATTTAAGTACAGATGATTTACCTCCCCTGATTACATCAGAATGAAAATTTACTTTCTGATATTCCATTCATTCCATTCCACCCATTTTATTACTTTTCCAATTTTAATCCTATTTCTTAAAAGCCCTCGATTGAACTGACAGGATTTTTATGCTGTGTAACATATTCATAACATATAATTTATTATGAGGTTACTGAAAACTGAAAATGGTAATATAACAATTTATACACAACTTATGATGGATGTAATTCTATAGCAAAATTTAAATGAGTGAGCTTTCCAATGAGTTGCATTATGTTGGGTTGTATTCACATAATTCCTCAGGATGAGTGTGAATACAACTTCGCACATTGTAAAATGGATTTGCCCAGCTTTGATTTTGGAACAGTCCATTCAAACTGTCAAGCGATTTCAAAATCAAAATACAACAAACTGAGCTACCATCAGTGTAGAGCCTGATCAGACCAACTGGGAATGCAAGCTGCCCTGGCTCTATTTCTGGTTGCAAAGACTAATCACTTTTGGTTCCAGCAGGCCAGTAAGGGCGAATTACCTTTTTCCATTACAGAATTGAACCACAAGTGGGTTTGTATCTATCACCTCTGCTGGCATAAATGTCATGCTGTGCTGACTGATTGGAGCTAAAACATGGGACCAGTCTTCGTGGCGTGTCTGCTTCTTTCCCACCTCAAAAATATGGTTCGCGTTTTGTTTGCTCATATCCCCATCCAGCCATTTCAGATAGTACTGCTGGCCTAGACCAACTCTAGAATCTACAACAGCTGTAATGAAATATAATTATTGATAATTGATTTTAAATTTTAGGAAATTGAATTATGTTTTAACAGAAGTTGTTGATGATGATGAAGATCATTCAGTATGCTCTATTCATAATTAAAATAGATTTGGTTTATACTCAATACACTCAAATAAGCGTATCATAGTATAGCCTTATATATAGAGAAAAAAAATATTTCAATAATAACTTCATCCTCCATTCAGAAAGACAGGTTTAACTGACTGACAGGTTCAATAGATTCCTTGATTACAGGATAATTTGTGTTGGTTTGTTTTGTTTGAACTGTTTGTTGTTTCAACTTTATAGAATTAATGATTTTTATGTGCACTTTGTGGACCATCCAGTACTTATGTCATTCAAGTGAATCTTTTTAGCAGGACTATGAGTCCTTTTATTATAATTAGCTAGCCTACCTAGCTAGGCTATTTTTAGAAAGTAATTGCTTTTCCTAGACCTATATAAGAAATGCAAGAAATTAACAAGGGTGCCATAGTCACAAAATACGCCCGTTTACGAAAAAGCTTTAGATGGAGATGGGGGCATTATGGATAAGTGTTATCTAGCAAGCAAGTTTTTATTCTTGGCACTGTGTTGTTAAATGAACCTTAAAACAAATCAATAGGGAAGATATGCACAGAATGTGTGACCTTGACCTTGGTCGCAGGGACCTGAAATTTTATGCACGGCACTCAGCCTCACAATGATGAACATTTGTGCCAAATTATATTGAAATCCCTCTATGCATGTAGAAGTTTTGCTCCAGACAAGTGTTTTTCTATGAGCTCTGTGACCTTCACCTTTGACCTAGAGACTTGATTTATGTGCAGGGCACTACGTCTCATGGTGGTGAACAATTCTATAAAAGTAACATTAAAATTCCTCCATGCATGTAGAAAATATGCTCCGGACAACATCTGGATATTTAATCATCTCCAGTGACCTTGACCTTGCAAATATTAACCTAAATTAAATGTGTAACACCTGTAGTCATGATAGTTACCATTTGTGCTACAATCCATCAATAAATGATGACTAAATGGTCCCTATAACCATCTTCAAATTTTTATCTGAACTTTGACCTCTATGTGTAACCTTGACTTTGGTCGCAGGGATCTGAATTTTGCATGCGACACTCAGCCTCACAATGAAAAACATTTGTGCCAAGTTATATTGAAAACCCCCTATGAATGTAGAAGTTTTGCTCCGGACAAGCGTTTTTCAATGAGCTCTAAGTGTGACCTTGACCTTTGACCTGGAGACCTGGATCATGCATGGAGCAATACATATCATGGTGGTGAGCATTTCCATAAAGTATTATAAAAATTCTTCCATACATGTAGGAGATATGCTCCAGACAAAATCTGGATATTTCACCATCTTTAGTGACCTTGACCTTGCATATATTGACCTAAAGTACATGTGTCACAGCCGTAGTCATTATAATGACCATTTGTGTTAAATCCCTCAATAAATGATGATTAAATCGTCCCTATACACATCTTCATATTTTTATCTTTTTTTAAACGGGCGTATAAAAAGTACATGTAATTTAATAACTAAAAAATTCTGATTTAAGATTTTATTCTAGGGAAATACATTTCATTACAATTCTTAATCTTTGAATGAGCTGAACTGATATTTACTTGAAAATTAAAATATAATTAAATTTCTATGAGAAAGTATTTACATTTGATAAGGTAATTACTGTATGATCTTTATGAACAAATACCAAGTCTACAGAACACCATAGTTATCACAGTTAAGTATCTTGACCAATGAATGAAACATGTGTAAATAAATGTTACATTCTTTACAACATACTCAAGTCCAAGAAAGAGGATTATTTCATGCCCTTTGATTAAATTCTATTTTTAGAAAATAGATCAAGGGGAGTAATTGTGTAAGTCATTTATGAACAAAGTAATAACTTTGTTGTCTCCCTTTGATTAAATTCTATTTACAAAATCTGGATATTTCATCATCTTTAGTGACCTTGACCTTGTATATATTGACCTAAATTATATGTATCACAGCCATAGTCTTGATAATGACCATTTGTGTTACAATCCCTCAATAAATGATGACTAAATGGTCCATATACACATCTTCATATTTTTATCTGAACTTTGACCTCTAAGTGTGACCTTGACCTTGGCCGCAAGGACCTGAATCTTGCACGCGACACTCCGCCTCACAATGGTGAACATTTGTGCCAAGTAATATTGAAATCCCTCTATACATGTGGAAGTTTTGCTCCGGACAAGCATTTTTCAATGAGCTCTAAGTGTGACCTTGACCTTTGACCTAGAGACCTGGTTCATGTGCGCGACACTGCTCCTCATAGTGGTGAACATTTATATGAAGTTTCATTAAAATCCCTCCATACATGTAGGAGATATGCTCCGGACAAAATTGGACGCCGCCCGCCCGCCCGCCCGACCGCCCGCCCGCCCGCCCGCCAGGGGCGTTCCCATAATACGTCCCGTTTTTCAAACGGGCGTATAAAAACAATACATGAAAATCAAGATGAGCCACGTCATGACAAAACAAACATAGTGCATTTGCGACCAGTATGGATCCAGACCAGCCTGCGCAATCGCGCAATCTGATCAGGATCCATGCTGTTCCCTATCAGTTTCTCTACTTGTTATAGGGTCTGTAAGCGAACAGCATGGGTCCTGATCAGACTGCGCAGATGAGCAGGCTGGTCTGGATCCATGCTGGTTGCAAACCCATTATGTTGGTTTTGTCATGACGCGGCTCATATATTACATACCAAGTTTGTATAACCCAGTAACATCTTCTCTAGCAACAACAGAACGTCCAATCAAATTCTTCTCACATTTCTTTATATATTCTATCACTTGGTTATATTTAGCCTTGGGGATTTTATATACTTCCTCCTCTGTCAGCTTTGCGATATTTCCATCAAAGAACTCAACTTTTATGGTACTGTTAGAGTATGTACCGAGAACCTCCGCTGGAGCGTAACTGAACACATATTTAGGATGTAAGCCAATCACATGATCTTCTGGCTGTAAAAGGATATAGAAAAGATATAAGATTTGAGTCAGTTTATTTTGTATACTAGTCCGATCAATTTGTTTTTCTTGCATGCGTTTGGGCCTATTTGAAAAAAATATTATTGTTTATCAGAGTTCCAGAGACATATGTAATTAAAAAGAACTCTACTAAGGTCCATAAAATTTGAATTTCTTACAATCAACCGGAGCACTTAAACAGACAGATACGTAAATAATAATTAAGAAATATACTCAGAAATAAATTGAAAATCGTATTTTTGTGTTAATCTTTTCCTATTTTGGTAATTTTCACTATTTGAAATATAATTCTGGAAAAACGGAGTGAGCGGATAATCTAAAATTTAGCACACAGTTTAGTGGTCAAGACTTTCATCATATTGAACATAATTTTCGAAAAATTATTTCAAGTCCATTCATGTCAAAGACCTCAGTGGAGTCCCTTTAAAACATAAGGACTGCTGAAGTATATGTTTCACCACCTTACAAGCAGATGGCAAATTTTACTAATGTCAATAATTACTGAGTGTTTGAATCCCATCAGGGTCACCATAGTGAATTGAAACATTTAAGACAAATGTCCAGCTTTCTTGCTGATGTTTAGACATCTACCCAGATGAACTGATAGACATTTATCACCTTTCCTCAAACATTAAAGTTGGAAAGGCACCACTTATTAATAAACTCTCCTCAACACTTAAGACCAGTATTGAACTGAGCAATCCATTTGAGTGTTATATACAGCATTATAATACTGCACCTTTGTAACGTCACTTTTCACTGGATAATCGTGACGTTTATATGGTTTTATATACACAGCTGCTGCCAATATCTAAGAAATCTCCCTTTTTCTCATAAAAGGAAGTTTGCTGTATTATAAATTTTTTATAAATATTCCTGACAGGTTATATGACAATATATAAATGGCTGTTTGCAATATAACCCTTGCCTTGCCGCTTGGGTTATATTTTCAAACAACCTTTTTTATAGGGCCATATAACCTGTCAAAAATATTGATAACTAATAGTATAATTGGTACTTTACAAACCTGTATTGCATCAAATTTGTGTTCACTTTCAGTGAGAATATCCTCTCTTGATATTGTCTCCATATACCCTGTACTGTCCCTTATGATGTATTTATTATCTTTCCCTTCTACCATAACACTGCCCCTATAGTACCAGCCATCATCATTCCATCGTGCCAACACTTCCTGATTTACTCGTAACCCTGGTGATGACCTTTGTTGACTCTGAACGTCAGGTGATTCACCATAGCTTGTTCCTGAATATGTTATAAAAAATTGTATTTAAAAAAGAGAAAATAATTAAGTAATTGTTTTAAAAAGAGCTCTGGTTATCATGAATGCTGTCTAAGCATAGATGATGACTGATAGCTAAGTCTGTAGTGATGATGATGGATGACTACATAGTGAAATGAATGATGACTATGTAGTGATGATGATGAATGGAGACTCTGTACTGATTATGATGAATGATGGCTATATAATGATGATGAATAGTGACTATGTAGTGATGATGATGACTATGTGGTCATGATGTATGTTGACTTTGTAATGTTGATGACTGATAACTATAGAGTGATAACGAGTGATGACATTTTATGTAGTGATGATTAATGAAAACTATATAGTCATGATGTTTGTTGACTGTGATGATGAAAATGATAACTATGGAGTGATAATGAGTGATGACATTTTATGTAGTGATGATGATGATTAACTACATGTATAATTATCATCATAAAACTTTTAACAACTTTCAAAGGCTGAACTTAAGTAAAATCTTGATGGTATTAAAGCCAATAATTATGTCAAAGATCAAATTTTTGAAAAGCTTGACAAGTTAATAAAGAATTATTCCTTACTATACTACTCAAAAATATCATCCATTGCAGTTTTACAGACTACTTATTTTTGCATTGTTTGAAATTATGAAAATATCAAATACCGTCAGGACTTCCATTTCGTCGCTGTGGTGACGTGTCTTCCTCTGATGAGGAAGTGGATGATCGTCTATTTCTCTAAAATAATCAAAATTTACAACTATAAATAGAAAGCAACAGTGGTCCAAACATTTAGGGAGAAATCATGTTTTTGATTGATTTGGAATTAACACACTATACCGGCAATTTTAAAGCAATTTATTTATATATTATACTTATTTATAAAATATTGAGAAATACTGATGAAATAAAATGTGCATATTCATTTTCCATATTTTCGTTTCACTTTACCTTAAATACCTTTTATACTATTTTAGTATTAAAGTTAATAATGATAAATGAAAAACTGAACTAAAGTCACTGTCAACAAGTGGGTCATGACAATAACTCCACTTTATTTCTCTCCAAAGTGGAAATAAAAAAGTGTAGGCCACATTCCTGACCCAGAAAAGGCCTCCATTGCTTCCCTTAATTTCGCTTATTTCAAAACACTTGTCTAAACATATGAAATTTAAATCCTAAATCAATCCCCTTGTTCTGTATTCAAACATTAAAGCCTGAAATAAAATCAAAATATCAAATATGACAGGATAAGACTTACGGCTTTATCTGTGCGGTCCGAGTGCGAAGATTGTCCCGACTCATTATGAGACGTGTCAGATTCTTTGATCTTTCTACTTATTTTGTTTATCTTCCGAGCCTGTCTCACCAATCTCTGTAATGTGAGATTTTTAATACATTAAAAAAAAATAATTTTCAACATGTTTTAATTAAATTTGATGACAAAAATTATACAGTATCTTTTATCTTACATTACAATTGCAGCACTGTGACACTGGAAATTAAAGCATTCCTCCAAACTGGAATGGTTATATAGTTGTTTATGGTAACCTAAAAGAAAGTTTTATACGCATCTAGATATGAAATGTTTAAATTTTAGCTATTATTTTATACAAATATAATAATCTGATGCATAGAAAACTTCCTTTCCAGTGACTCAATACATGATATTTGATAAAGACATCTATGTTCAGAACATAATTATGAAGAGAAATAAATATCAAAAACCTTTGCCAGAACAAATTTAAGAAATTGATTAAAAGTAATAGGCAGTTATTAAGGATACCCTATGCTTTTGATCTTAAAGTCTTTAAATAAAGGTACAAAATAAACTTGTGTCTTCTTGTTAACATACAGAATGATATTATAATATCTTTAGTCTTTCTCCTACTTTCTCATCCAATGAGATTAGTACTAAATTAAAAAAATTTTACAGTCTATTAGTTTACTGAGCTGTTCATGTAAAAGTTACATCTATCTTATTCAGGTCAACATTGAACTTATAAGCTGGATGCTAATTAGGAAAAAATTAAAAGTCCTAAACATCTTCAGTCTCTCCTATATCGCTCCTTTTGTAACTCTTCAATTTTTTTTAACAGCATCCATCGTCGGATAATGACGGCCAAACCATTTACATTAAATTTTATCAGATTACATTGTTATGTTATTGTATTATGTTAATCAACCATGGGTATCCAACGATAATCAGCATCTAACTATTACATTATTAAACTATACATACCCTCTCTTGTCTAAGTTGTTTGCGTTTTTGTTTCTCTAGTTGATACTGTAGTGCTTGAATCATTTCATCTTTCTCATCAACATTAACCATCTTCGATGTCTCCGAAGTGAAACTCTGTCGAGACCTTCTTTCATTGTATATATCTGAATATATAAGAGAAGAAATGTTTGCAATAACTGCAAAGACTAAAAATGAAACTGTTAAAAAAGAATAAAATTCAGTTAGTTTTTCCAACACATACAAAATCTTATTCAGTTTTTCATCAAAGATGAAGCAAAAAAACATCTTTTCATTATTTCATCAAAGATAAAGCAAAAGGACAAGCTTCTCATCAAAGATGAAGCAAAAAGACAAGCTTTTCATCAAAGATAAAGCAAAAGGACAAGTTTGTCATCATTGATAAAGCAAAAAGACAATATTGTCTTCAAAGATACAGCAAAAGGACATTGAGTTAGGCTCATCTACTGCTTCTGGTCTGTCATCTTTTCATAAGTAATAACTTAGATGCAAATAATTAGCTTAAAAGAGCTATGATAAACTTCAATGAAATATGCATATTCTGTAGATATTTCTTCTCTGATTAATCAACTGAAGAGAGATATGGATGTTAAATAAGGTAAGGCTTATACAGAATTACATAATTTATGAATATATAATTATATTAAGTTTACCTTTTCTTGTGATAGTTTCTGAATCAAGCATTGAATCAGTCCTAACAAGGGGTGACTTCCTGCAAGCTGTGGGGGTCGGTCTATGGGGACGGTCATAAGGTGACTGTGCCCTTGGTGTAAGACTGCCTTTACTCCTGTCACTACTGTAAAGGGAATAAAATTTAATAAACAATAAATCTCACACGCACACACAAATGAATAGTATGATGATGTCATTTAAAGCAGCATGCCTCCAGAGTCATGCTAATTAGTTTTCATGAAAACTTTTTTAGATGTATCAAAAAGTATAATATTGTCAAGTGAACAAAGAATGACACAGAAGATATAGTCCTTAATGAATTAGTCAGGCAGCAGATATATGATGTTAAATACTGCAATATCATTAATTAAGGCATTCTTTTTTTTTTTTTTTTTTTTTTTTTTTTTAATCTTGGTGTACTTCAAGGCTGATTTTCTTGAAATATTTTGGTGAATCTGGATTCATGCAGCTTTAAAACTTTGGATGTGATTTTCTGTTTTTATATTGAATTTATCACCAATTTTTAATTTTCAATCTAAAATTATCATTAAAAAGGCTTGAAATGCTTTGATGAAATTATTTATATTTTCCCTATTTGTTTTAATGAGTTGTTAAGTATACACCATTCAACAATGCTTTCTTCATAAAAACAACAGATTTTATGAATGATTTAACACACAGTTTGCAACCATAACTTTCTTTATATTTTTTTTTAACGCACAGACCATTATGAAATAAAACAGCATAATTACTCTCTGCTCCTGGAACGTGACCTTGAACTTTTACTTGATGTCCTTGACCTAGAAAAAAAGTAGCAATCGATAAACAACCTTTTATAATAATCTTTCTTTAGAAAATCATTAATCTAAGTGAGTATAATTAAATGTCTACAGAAATCTCACAAAGAATGACAGACTACTAGTTATAGCAAGTTAGATGACATGATTTACACTAAGCTCTTTCCTTGTCTTAGTACATAAAGGTCATTTCTCTATGGAAAAGCTAAGAAGAATATTCTAGCAGTCAGCAAAGATATAGAAATATTAATAAGCAGAGAAATTAAGTTGTAGAAGAATGAAACCCAGAATTTTTTTTCTAGAAAGCATTCATAGATTGATAATTTGATGCATTTAAACTTTGAGAAGCTAGAAAATGAAAAAGCATCAAACCTGTTGCGTACTTGGTAAAAATCAGACCCTGATGTTGACGAAAATTATACTTATGAATTGCCCATTTGTTAAAAAAAATGAGATAATTGTTACATGTATATTACAGTCATTATAGTTTTGCATGGTTTTGATTTAATGATAAGTGGTGGTGGTGGTGGTGGTGGTGGTGGTTGGTGATAAAGATGCTGCTGCTCTTGATAATAATGATGATGATGATGATGATGATAATGCAAGTGATGATGATCATTATGATGGTAAAACTGCTACTTCCTGCTGTTGCTGTTGATTGTGTTGATGATAGTGATAGTTGTGGTGTGAATGATGATGATGATGATGATGATGATAATGATGATGTAATGATGATAATGATAATGATGATGATAATGATGATGATAATTATAAAAGTGCAGGTGATGATGATCATTGTGATACTGCTATAGCCTCTGATGATTGCGGGGGTGATGATGATAATGATTGTGGTGATGATGATAATGATTGTGGTGATGATGATGATGATTGTGGTGATGATGATTGTGGTGATGATGATGATTGTGGTGATGATGATGATTGTGATGATGATGATGTGATGATTGAATGATGATTAATGATGATGATTGTGGTGATGATGATGATGATTGTGGTGATGATGATGATGATGATGATGATGATGATGATGATTGTGGTGATGATGATGATGATGATTGTGGTGATAATGATGATGATGATGATTGTGGTGATGATGATGAATGATTGTGGTGATGATGATGTGATGATGATGATTGTGGTGATGATGATGATGATGATTGTGGTGGTGATGATGAATGATTGTGGTGATGATGATAATGATTTGATGATGATGATGATGATGATGAATGATGATGATGATGATGATGATGATGAGATGATGATGATGATGATGATTGTGGTGGTAGTTACGGTGATGACAATGATGGTGTTAAGGATGGTGATGACAATGCTGGTGTTGGTTATGATGATGATGATGATAATGATAGTGATTAAATTTATGGTTGGGACGCTTAGTGCAAATAATGGTAAATATATGTGCTTGCTGATGTGATACTGATGATGATTTTGAATGATGATGATGATGCTGATGATGATGATGATGGTGGTGGTGGTGGTGGTGAAGGTGGTAGTGGTAATGATGGTGGTGGTTGGGGTGATGATGATGATGATGATGATGATGATGAAAAGTAATGATAATGGCACTGATAAGAAAGATGTGAGAAGAGTGATTGTTGACAATATTGTTTGTTTCACCAATATTTTTTCTAATACCTTGGAGGAACAGTAGACTTTGACCTTTTGTACAGATGACCTTGAATCTGACAGTTGAACTTGAAGATGATCCTAGATCTGACCTTTAGAAAAGCAAAATAATTTTAGTAAAGAAAGTCTGTAGTAAATGAAAGATACATGCTTAAGAAAGACAAGCTTAGCTAAAGTTATGCTAAACATTAAGATGTATTGTAGCCAGTTATGCTATAAATTATGCTTACAAAATAGTACTAGCAGTAGCAGTATAGAGCCAGGCAAGCCTGTACATCCATGCAGTCTAACTATGCTAGGTTTTTCCAGCTGGTAGCTCAAATTTTTGTATTTTAAGAATGATTGGATTACAGGCGTTCAACATATTTTTCTTGCCCCAATAATGGTTTATTTATCATAAAATAATCTCCCCTTGATCATCAAGAAAAAAATTACTTCCTGTATACCCATTTACTATATTTCGGTAAATGATTGCTGGTAAGTAATTTTGTTCATGTTGATCAAGGGTAGATTATTTTATGATAATTTGACCATTATTAGCAAGAAAAATATGTGGCTGCCTGTTGAATGGACTAGACTACATAAATTCAAAAGAATTGATTAAAAAGCATAATGTAAATGTCCTATCATATATACAATACATCTGAAGAATTGTTAGCTTATCAGAAACATTAATATAATATCGTTTTTCTTAATAATATTATATAACTATTTTTTCAACTACTCTAATAACCAAAGTGTATATTGCAGTGAAAAGGTAAAGCTATTAAATCTGATATAATTATATTATTACTATTAGTTTCTGGCAAGATAAACTTGATTCAATGTCATAACGGTTTTTGTACATGTATGTCTCACAATTAAATATACCATAATTAAATTGATTTTCAATATATAAAATTCTGAATTGACTTTATGACTTCTATGAATCAAGTTTTTTTCTACCATAAAGAGAAGCTGTGATCTAACACCAATGGCAGATAAGTTGCGATGCTCTTTTTTAGATATATAAAAGCAAGCAGGACACACATGCAAAGTGGTTTGTGCAATTTAAAATTCATGAATTTAAAAAAAAATCAATCTCTTAGACAACTGGATACCTTGACGATCTTTCCCTTGACCTGCCTGACCTCTCTGATGACCTTGAAGAGCGCGACCTTGACCTTGAACTGTATGACCGTGATGAAGATCTAGATCTTGACCTTGATGAACCTGACCTTGATCTAGATCTTTCAGACTGTGACCTTGAACTCTGAGACCTTGACCTTTCCACATAAAATGTTCATTTTGAAGTGAGTAGAATGTGTGATGTATAATTACACCTGTTCACCATTTAAGGAAAATTACTTGCACCAATTCTGTGTAACTCCAGGTGTAATTTTTAAAAAGTGCTCACAGTTTACATGTACCTACATGTGCATTATAATACATGCTTCTGATAATAACAATAAAATGAAAAAAAAAATTGATGTGCCACTAAAAGCAATAACTTAAATAACACAGCTTTACATAGTACTAAAAATAAACCTATTTTGGTAAGTAAATATCTAATCTAAAAGAAATAATATTCAGAATATGTTTCCATTGTCATAAATGTTTGTTTTTGTTGTTGTTGTTTTTTGGGTTTTTTTCCAGATTTTTTCTTTCAATTCATCCATTAACAGTTTATTAATATATAAACCTCCATAAATTTCATTATCTAATATTTAATTGTTAAGGCACAGTTTTTTACTTTACTTTTATTGCTTTAATGATATTGATAATTGTTTGATTCTCATAAAACACAGACTATATGTATCTTTGTAAAAAAATTATGGGGACTTTTCACTGCTTTATTGTAGACACATCATAGAAGTATTATTCTTATGCCATTTTTCAAGCCTTAAATGAATGAAAATAGCTTTTTTATGTTAATTATGCAGAGAGTTGACACACTGATGATTATTATAAAGCAATTATTGTATTATCATGATTACAAATATAACAATATATCACAGTACTCTATATGACCTTCACCTTCGGAACAGGATAACACTTGTACTTCAATATTTACCTTGAACTCGACCTTGAAGATGACCTTGACCGTGACCTTGAAGATTTACTACTCTGTGACCTTGATCTAGATCTAGACCTTGATTTGTTTTTCCTTTTTCTGAAAATTTGTTAATGTTAATAGAATGCTCCATTGTTAACGATAAAAAAAGATTAAATCACCCTGCAACAAGCATGACAATTTGTGAACAGAAAAACGTGTACACAGTCTGAACATTTTTAACAAGCATTAAATCATGAATCAGAATGCAATAGTTTACAACATTTAGATTAAGAATATAAACACTGGACAAAATTCTACTCCATTGAAATGAAATACATGTAGTATTAATAGTTAATATTTTAAATTAGAGATAGAGAAAACAAACTAAAGATTTAAACTGTTGTTGCATGTTGGTAATTGCTAATGTCCTGCATATCATAATTATACATGCAAACTCTGTCATGTATACGCTTTTGTGTACGATTATTCAATCTTCTTAAAGCAGCATGTCTCCAGATTAATGCTAATTTTCATGAAAACCTTGAAAATGTATTTAAATAGTTTGTACATGTATTGTGAAGAAAACAAAGAAAGTAATTCATACATTGAAAACGGCACTTAACTCAACGTAATTTACCAAAACAAGGTCAAAATATGCAAAGGCAGCCCTTACTGTGGCTTACTGCCTAATTCACTCAGTAGAAATATGGTAATATTAAATACTGCAGTAAGCAATTAATCACACATAACATGCAAATAACTACTTGAATCTTGAATCTTTTTACTTTTCTTAAAATCTTAGAACATTTTTCTTAAGTTTGACTTTCTTGAAATGTTTTGGCTCATCTGGAGGCATGCAGCTTTAATAAATGCAACCTTGCCTTGTTGTAGCTTTTCTTATCTTTTTATGTCTAAGAAGATAAGAGAACTTGAGGTCCTATAGCTATAAAATACATACTTTTTCTGAGTCTCTGTTTTTTCTTTTTTCACAACCAGCTTTTTGGTTATTTTTTCTTTCTTGCGTCGTCCTCGACCTGACTGTGAGGACCTAGTTGAGGATGCATCATCCTCTGACTTCTTTGAACTCTGTGATTGAGGACTGGGCATAGAAGAATTCTCCGATAAGGCACTCTCTTGTCTGTTATATGTGGAATTAAATATCTTAATTATAACTTTATAATTAGATCATTGTTCAATTAATGGATTTCATCAGCCAGTATGGAATATCATTTAAAGCAAACTGGGTTGGATAAACTTGGAAGTGGGTGTGGTAATTTATAGGTTGGGAGCGACAAAATCAGGTTAACGCCCTGAAAAAGCTATTGGTTATTATAGGCTATTATATAAAACACTGAAATCAGTGCCTTAAACTTTGTTTATATAAATGATGCCAAACTGGCATGATCTTTGACCTTTAATCAGAGTATTCAAATTGACCTGAGCATTATAAATTCAAGGGGTATAGGTTCCACATCGCTGATTTGCTGCGTCTGCAATCTGTGGGGCCCTTAAAGAGGATTAATGTATTAGATGAAACTAATGATATCTTAATGGCATTCAATGCATTAAGCAGCTTTATAAAAAGAATGTCCATACTAACATTATTATCATGCATCTCCTAGCTATTTAGAAGTGGTTTGTCCATCATCATGCAGAAACAGTTGTAATAGTTGTAACAGTAGAACATTTAAGCAATAGTAACATAGGCTGAGAGCATAGTTAAAGGGACTTCACTGAGGTCCAAAACACTTAACAGTTAAAGGGACTCCACTGAGGTCAAAAACACATCAAATCTAAATTTTTACATAGTTCAGCTTTGGCACTTAAAACAGAAAGATAGGCAAAAGATAAAAAGAAAATGTATGAAGTAATAAATTGAATATCGTGTTTTTCTGCTATTCTTTAAGTCCAATTTGAGTAAAAAAAGTTTTGGGTATTTTATTCACAATTAGAATAATTATTCTGGAAAACAGAGTAAGCAAATGATCTGAAATTTTGCACACAAGTCATTGGTCTAGACCTAAGTCAAAATGAACATTAATCTCCAAAAACATAATCCCAGTACCGTCATGTCAAAATACCTCAGTTGAGTCCCAAAAGAGAATGAGAAACTGACACTTATTTTCCTCCCTTTCTGAGTATATGCATAAATAAATCAGCTTATGTACAGTGATCTACTCTTGAATAAAAAATTCTGGCGAAATGTTAAGCAAAGAGATTTAATATTCATTCTCAATTTCTCTTCTGCAATTACTCAGTTAAAAAATAACAAATGGATTGTCACTCACTAACAAATGTTCTTATTACCTTAAAACAGACTTGAATATCTGAATTTACTTGTAGGTACATTTGTACATGTACATTGTATTTTGAATATACAATGTACATAGTATTACAAAAGTTAACATCATATTAACTAGTTATGTTTCTTCCATACTTGTTACTCAAAAAAATACAAATTCCATGCAGTTTTTTTATATTCTTACATGCTCTTTTCAAGCAAGTTCAAATTATTTTTACACGGTTTCCATAGTTACCTGAGTATTTTCTGTTGTTGTATATGAGCTATATATCGAATTGCCATCTCAAACCTTGCTTTCCCTATCTTTACTATAAACTTTCTCATTGTCGTCTCCTAAAATACACAAAATGAAACAAAAAACATAAGTTAGTTTTTCATTTAGGTTAATAATTATGCCATACATTGGAACATTACTTTAAAGGAACTACACAAAGGTCCCATCGTCGGATACCCACGGTCGAACCATTAACATTT
Source organism: Ruditapes philippinarum (assembly GCF_026571515.1). NCBI lineage: Eukaryota > Metazoa > Mollusca > Bivalvia > Venerida > Veneridae > Ruditapes > Ruditapes philippinarum. Next base: position 19,322 of record NW_026864247.1, read on the forward strand.
GATTGCATGTTATGTGACACGTTTATCAATCGTGGGTAACCGTATCTGACAGTGCTGAGGTCCAAAAGCTTGAAAAAATAAAATTGAGTTTCTGACATAGCTCAGATTGGTCATCTTTAACAGAGTGATAAGCAAAAGACAATTAAAAAATAAATTAAGAAAAAATTGAAAATCATATTTTTGTGCTACTGCTAGCTCAATTTAAGTGAAAAGGGTTGCAGATTTTTTATTTTGAGCCAGTTTTCCCATTAGATAAATTATTCTAGAAAATAAAGACTGTGAGCGAATGATCTGAAATTTTGCACACAAGTCATTAATCTAGACCTACATCAATTTTGACACAAAAATCTCTAAAAATTATTCAGTCCCAGAACATCAAAAAACCTCAGTTGAGTCCCTTTAAAAAAACACATCTGTAAATGTTTCAAAATTGTAAATTAGACATCGCTTTCATGTTTTGTTTAAGGCGGTGCTTATGGGAGCAAGGACAGTAGCATATGTTAAGAAGCACCATTCATAGACAGGCTTAAACAGAGCATGCAACATTTTCAATTTTAGTGTGTTAGGCGTTCTTTAAAATGGTTTTCATTTGATATAATTCGCAAAGATCAAATAACTTTCATGCAAAGATCAAATAATTTTCACTTTCACTTTCCAAATGAGTTAAAACTTATATAAAGAAATAGTCATTTAAGTTGCATAAGCCAATATTATTTTGAAAGTTATAAGACAATAAATTACTTTTCAAAGAGTTATGACAGAATGTGAATTAGCTCCGAACACGGCTATAATTTGGCAGAATTTTAGAAATTTGCATCGAGACCTCTAAAATTTTGAGCAAAATGAATGAACTCAGAATTTAAAGGCCCATCAATATGCCCCAGAAATGCTTTTATTTTATGTCTCAAAACCTGTTTATTTTTGGTGTCCTGTTAATGATTCCGGAAAGTTACTAATTGGCCATTTACCTAAACTGTATCGAATTTGGTTCACGGGCCACCTTAATTATTTCATGTTTGACAAGTGAGATTGCCAGAAATCTCTTGTATCATCCTTTCATTAAAATAATTAATTATCTGAATTGTTGGTGACAATGTAAAAACCTTGTCACAAAAAAACAGATGAAATTTAACAAAAAAATATTTGGTTAAGAGATGAGGTAAGGCACACACTGGTAAGACTGTAATTTGCTGACAAGGACATTTCTATTCTTTTTACATTAACAAATATACTATATTTACTAAACTACTTCAAATCAAGTCCTATATTTTATACACTTAATGTCATGTTTATCATAAAATGTTAGCAAAACTTGATAAATCAATATAATTTAATATAAATCAATTGCTCTTTACAGTGTTGGTAATATAATATGCATGGCGCAATTTTATCTCTGCTAGATAATATAATCATATTTCAAAATTTAAAGCAGCACATCCAGTATATTAACATGCTATAGACAACAGTCGTTCGGCACATTAGTCATGCCAATATTGGTCAGATTATCATAAAATAATCACCCCTTGGTGATCAACAACAAAATTACTATGTAGCACCCGTTAACTATATAAAATATGAGTATATATTTTATATAGTTAACAGGTGCTTAGGATAGTAATTTTGTTGTTGTCCACCAAGGGGTGATTATTTTATGATAATTTGACCGTTTAATTGGCATGGCAAATGTGCCGAACACCTGTGCTATACACTAGCACCTAACTAGCTATAACATTAACAATGTTTTTGACTCACTTCCAAAAAAATATTGTTGAGCTTATAAGAATTTTTATGTTTGACACATAAATATCAATGTTGTTGTTGTTATTATTGTTGTTATTATTATTATCATCGTCTTTATTATTATAATTTATTATCATCATCATCATTATTGTTGTCATCATCATCATCATAATAAGAAAGGAATAACTGAAGAATTTAAAAGTTCAAACAGGAAGATATCATGAAGAACAAGTATTTTAGATCAAAAAATAGTTTATAAAACTATAATCTTCATTTTTGTATAAAATCAATTTTGCAAAAAACAAGGAATCAAAATACAGAGTATGTTAATTTGCTATAATATTTTGGAACAATAAGCATAAATTTCACATTAGGGTATACATAAATTGTCCAACTTATTGTTTAATCCTTTTTTACTATAAGCCTATTATAAAAACTGTCAATAAAACCCTTTTGTACATATTTACAAGTGGTTTAAGATAAAGATCTAGTTTATGTTATACAATACACAGTCTAGTACGATTATATATACAGTGTCTTAATATACTAAACTTAATAATATTGTAAGATCAATATTATAATATTATTGAAAATATAACAACTTATTACCGGTATATAATTTATTAATGAGTCATTCATTATTCTTGGGACAGAACTGCATAAATCTGGTACATGTATAATCTAAGGCAAGACCATCATATTAACTTATAAGCAAAACCATCATATTAACTTAGGCAAGACCATTATATTAACTTAGGCAAGACCATCATATTAACTTAAGCAAAACCATCATATTAACTTAGGCAAGACAATCAGGTATAATCTAAGGCAAGACCATGATATTAACTTAGGTAAGACCATGATATTATCTAAGGCAAGACCATGATATTAACTTAGGTAAGACCATGATATTATCTAAGGCAAGACCATGATATTAACTTAGGCAAGACCATGATATTAACTTAGGTAAGACAATCAGATATAATCTTAGGCAAAACCATCATATTAACTTAAGCAAGACCATGATATTAACTTAGGTAAGACCATGATATTATCTAAGGCAAGACCATGATATTAACTTAGGCAAGACCATGATATTAACTTAGGTAAGACAATCAGATATAATCTTAGGCAAAACCATCATATTAACTTAGGCAAGGCCATGATATTAACTTAGGTTTGACAATCAGGTACAATCATAGGCAAGACCATCAATATTAACTTAGGCAAGGCCATCATATTAGCTTAGGCATAATGGACCATCATATTAACTTAGGTAAGACAATCATATTACTTAGATAACACACTCAGATAAATTCTTAGGTAAAACAATCAGATATGTATAAAAGTTTAAAGATGTTTCTGTAAAGTAAAGTGTCTGAACAAAACAAACAGTCTTTAAATAATCTCAAGAAGAGAACAGTATAATGTATTATGGTTTTATAAATTCATAAATCAAGGGTTAAAAAAAGCTTCACTGTACACATGTAAAACTTTATAAATTTTCTTTATTTATTCAAGGATAGAGAGCACTCATATTTTATTTGTTTAAGGTTTGAATGTTTTGTTATGTAAACAGTAACAGCACAATATGGCTCTAGAATATCTTAAAGGACTGCATGATTGTGTGTAATGTTGAATTTCATTGGACAATGTACCATTTATATATCCAGCTGCTTTTTTATTTTCTTATGTACATGTACAGCCTGGGCAAAACCAGATTTGAACTTACTTGTAAGTTTTAACTTGTGCATTTTTTTACTTGTCCGTATTATATTCATAAAGTAAATTTCAGAAGAAGTCTTGTGTCCTTGTGTGGGCCGTACAGACTGTGGTACAACTCAGGCATTAAGGACAATTGATTTTGCCGCCCCAATACATACATCTATCACCGAGGCGCATTGAATCAATTTCTGCGCTTATAACTTCAGCATCACAGACAATTATGTGTTTTTCTGTTGTCAAAGGTTTTGGGATGTTCTGCACTCAAAAGCACTTGATCTTGTAAAAATATTAGGTTTTTGGAAGGAAGTTTTAAACACAGGTTGTTCTACACTCAAAAGCAAATGATCTTGTGAAAGAAAATATTATTGAATACACAGTCTGAGTAATGCAAATTTGATTATATATTGGTTTTCATAATTTTCAATCACGTCTCATTGTTTGCATATCCTCTTCTGTTACTATTTTTAAAACCATTTTATAAATCAAACATAATTAACAATATCAGATTTCAAGTATGATTTTATGCAAGCTGAATTATTCTGTTCATGTTCCAACAAGGACTTTGCAAGGAATAAAAGATTTTCAAGGTTATATAAAAATCAAATGTTATTGTACAGCTTTACTATGAAAGCATAATAAAGAAGCATTTAATATAACTTCTTATTGAAATTTTTTTTATATTGTAGAACTTATAATACTTAATTATGACTGGATTGTATAAGTTTTTATATAATTATATACCAAGCAATTTTTTCACAAATATTTTGATTTGTAATGACTTTCCAACTAAAATATAAGGAAATTTCAACAGATTATGAGATATGAAACTGACTCACATTATGCCTCAGAAAGGAATAATTTTTTCCTTTCTCTTGAAAGGGCAAACATGAGATTTATAATGTTAATTTAAATAATAGTTTAAGAGCATGTTAAATGCTTACTATCTGAAGAAAGTTGTTCTGAATGTGAAATTAATTGTCATAAAAGTAGCAAAATGTAAACAAAGTACTTAGTGTTTTAACTTCCATACAAAATACTAAATCTCTAAAACTGTACTTATTCCCAGAAAACAACAATATGATTCACGTAATTGGCCAGCGAGTACCGGTAACTTATTGGAAACTAATAACATGCAGGACACTAAAATTTGAAAAGCTTTAGAGAAATAACAATAAAAGTTTTTCTGGGGAATAATGAGCCTGAAAACAAAATCCATTTAGCTCCACCATCTTGTAAAAAGAAAACTTTTTATGTTTCTTACCCTTTGTCCATTATAAAGTAGAACAGAGTAAAACTTGGCGTGATGACGAGCATCTTCGGGAGTCACCTCTACAATGGCAGGGACATAACATTCTGACTGCAATGATTGATTGAATACTCTCACCAGTACGAAATCTCCAGGCTGAAATGTATAATGTGGACAAATTTCGTATTAAAACTAAAATTTCTTATCTGTTGAGAAGAAAAATGGCCATTATCATATTACATGGTCAGTTCTTGTCAAAATTTTAGGTAAAATAAAAAATAAGCAACATTGCATAATAAAAATTTGATTATTAACATTTTATTCAAGACATTGTAATCTGTGAACATTTTTAAAACAGACACATGGGAAATAAAATCATAATAACTTTCAAAGAAAAGTCTACATTTCGATAATATTTGGCAATACAAAATTTTCTTGTCACCATCTTAAATATTTCTTTTTCAACAATGCTATGAACTATTGTCAATTGTGGCCAAGGCAAGTGTGGACTAATAGTTAAGGTGTCTACCAACTCAGGGATCATTAGTTTGAGGCCTACTTTGGTCACTACCATGTTTCTTCATAGGACACCATTCCAGGAAGTGAACTTGAATGTGATAAATATAAGGTGTAAGAACTTGTTTCACAATCAAGCTTAAATAATATGTTTAAACTAACAACTGTCATGTATCATAAACATGTTTGTTCACTAAAAACCAAAGAGACAGGGAAAGAAGTGAAAAGTAATACACTATCTTTGTGACCATTGATAGTATGGTAGCAAGTTTGGTAAGCTATACAAGTAATGTCGGGATGACCATGCTAATATATTATTCATACTGACTACCAGAAATGTAGGATATACATGTAATCCAAATATATTTAACATCAGTAGCTATATTTTATAACTGATATATATTGTTAATAATTTTATTTTGATAAAGAGAGTACAACAGAAGGATTCTTTTTTAATACTTGCATCATCTTATTAATTATTATTAATTTTCACTAGAACAAAGTCAGTCAAATAATGAATAATTATTCTAACATACCGCAAGTTCTGGTCTTGGTATAGCACCACTCATCGGAATGATCATCTGAGTGCGAACCTTTTGCCTCTTCTTGTTGTTGAAATTGACCACCGCATATGTGGCTTCTGCTGTATGGCCGACAGACCCTGAAAAAAACAACATGTTTTGTGATGATGCTGTGATAACTCTACTATGTCAAAGAATAGTGATATAAACATTTCTAAAAAAAAATCATATCAGACAGAAGAAATGTATCCTTACTTAAACTATTGAAATAAAAGATTTAGAAATTGGCTAGAATTATAATTAAGTTAGTTATAGCAAATTATTCACCCAAGCCTTCTTTTAGATTGACTGTTGTAAACAAAACATTAATATTTATTTTTGCACTATCGCAAAGGAAATTGTGACTTTGTTTCATGGAAACTATTTTTTTAGTCTGTTTCGACAGACTCAGTACTGCAGTTCAATATTGTAAAGAAAAAACATCTCTTATTTATAAGCCACTGCATATCAAATTATCAAAATAATGACCCTTGGTTTGAAAGTGATGGTAACTAGCACTTTACAGTACCGTCCATGAACTGAGGCTCAATCATTAAATCGAGCCTGCAACATTTTCAATTTCAGTTTTGTTGATTTGAACGTTTATTGTATGGATTCCGTTTTTCTCTATTTTAAATCACTGCTCCCCTTGTTTACAACATGACTCACCTGGATAATATAGGCCATCCTGTTTATTACAGGCTATTACACGTAACCCCACCATGTCGTCTGTCTCTTTATCAGTTATCTCAGATTCTGTTTTACTATCATAGTCAGTACTATGTATAGGAATAGAATCTGTCGACTTTGGTACAGGGTTTTTTCTTGACCGGATCTGAAATTTAAAACAAATCAAGTTTAAACACTAATTATGTTAATTCAATAACATTCAGTGAAAATGGAAACAATTGCAACAATAATTGCAAGCGGTAAACACATGGAAACAATTATGAGTGAAAATGGAATCATATGACAAAAGTAACATTAAATTAGTGAATGTGGAAACACATGACAATGATATTAATAAGTAAAAGTTGAAACACATGATAACAATAACAAATGAAAATAAAAACACATAAGCACCAGCAATAACAAATGTAACTAAGGAAACACATGAAAGACACTCAGGTTAAATAATTTATGACAAACTTTTCTGGTATTAGTTTCTATAGTCCTTCATATGTCAGTCAAAAGTTTGATACATAGTTTATGTTTTGTAAAATGTTTATATGCATACCGACAATAAATAAATTTTGACTTGATTTGTCCTCACAAAATGCATCAAATTTGAAATATACATCAGTGTCACATCAGAACTGATTTAAATCTTTAATAATTCTTTATAGACTCATCAATTGTAGCCCTGACTTCCCAACCTCTGGAGAATAGGTGGGACTTTTGTCTGTGCCTTTTGAATTTTCTAATCCTTGAGAGACATTCAGATGGTAAAATTCCTGTTAAAGGCCCAGGCAAGCATTTTGAACATTATGTACCCTGGCCATTTTGATGAGAAAAATAAAACCACTACATTCACCTTGCAGTGCAACTTTGGGACATTCAAAATATAAAGCCTGCCTCATTACTTTAACTATCCTGTGCAGCTGATCCCATACTCTTCTATGTTGGCAGTGAAGAGACAAGGCGGTGCATAGAAAAACCGGAAAGCACCGGATAGCACCGAAATACCGGAAAGCACTCAAATTTCTCATAAAAACATATGAAAACGTTAATTAATCGGTTTGAAAGTGTTACCAATCGATTTATTAGATCAAAATCTTTCAGACAAGTCATTTTTATAAATATATATTGATAATTATTACGAGTATTTAGGAAAATAGATATATCGAGTGCTTTCCGGTCCTGTTAAGATACATGTACATTACCGGATAGCAATATTGTTTATCAAAGTTATACATGAAAACTTTATTTTATTGGTTTGAAAGTGTTACCAATCGATTTATTATATCAAAATCTTTCAGACAACACGTTTTTGTAATTATATAATGATTATTTTTACGATTATTTAGAAAATAAGATATGTCGAGTGCTTTCCGGTCCATCTATTCCGGTCCTGCTAAGATACATGTACTTTACCGAATAGCAATATAGTTTATCAAAGTAATACATGAAAACTTTATTTGATTGGTTTGAAAGTGTTACCAATCGATTTATTAGATCAAAATCTTTCAGACAACATGTTTTTATAAATATATAATGATAATTATTACGAGTATTTAGGAAAACTGATATATCGAGTGCTTTCCGGTCCTGCTAAGATACATGTACATTACCGAATAGCAATATTGTTTATCCAATTAATACATGAAAACTTTATTTTATTGGTTTGAAAGTGTTACCAATCTATTTAGTAGTTGAAGATCTGTATATCATGACGTTTTTATAAATATTTTATGTTTCATTACGCGATTTTCAAAGTTGTTACAAAGTTGTATTGATTGCTTTCCGGTAATGCTAAAGTACATCTACTTTACCGAATAGCACTCGAATATTTATATAAATCACACGTATCCTTCATATTAATTATGTGAAAGTGTTATAAATTGATCAATTAAGTTGAACTAATTTCATTTATAAATATTATGATTAGTTACACGATTTTTCAATCTTGCTTATACCATATATCAATGTATCATATTTGTAATATTTTATAGGTTGTGTGAAGGACAGAAAGAGGATGTGTAAAAAGTACCAATAAGTTATTCAAAGCATTGAACCATATTTTTTATTATTATATTTTTATATTATGTAAAATAAAGAAAAACTTATAAATTTTCGTTCAGTTATGTCTTTATTTTTACCATACTATGTGTACCGAAAAGCAATGTGGTCATCAGTGGAGGACAGTAGTTGTTGTATTGTTTATCACACGTGCTAATCCATGCTGATTAAAGACCTTGTATATTGTAGCACAAAAAGGTGATGATTCAATCAATTTGTACACAATTATGATAATTGAGAGTACCGACCTGCACATCAAAGTTGCATTAATTAGACACTGTCCTTTACAGTGCCATTATCGGTGCTGGTGAGTTCAGACTCGCACAAACTCATTCACAATTTCAACTCACCAAATCTGTGTATGTAGACATGACGGACGAACAGAGACGCAAGCATTTTGTCCGTTTTCGACGCCACCCGTATCAAAAGCCCGGTTACATGACATCTACGGACGGACAATCGAAAAATTAACACTCGGACTGTGACAGTGAAGAAACCCAAGACGGGATAAATATCAATGCATAGATGACCGCATTAGTAAGTTCGAGTGTGTCTTAAGATGTCATTTATGCTCATCAGGCTATAGTCTAGCCCATACTCGAACTTATATACTACAACAAAATATATTATGTATTGATATTTATCTATGACCGATGACATTGACATGACATTCATTTTTGTTGTCTGGAATTGCAAATTTTTCATACGTACGTTGCAAACATTTTTTTCTTCTTCACAGTGCCTGAAAATTTATGTTGGAAAAAATATGTTGAACATAAATATTAAGTATCAATATCAATGTATATTATATAAAATTTATATCACGACCGCAATAGTAGGTTCGAGTGTGTCTTAAGATGTCATTTATGCTCATCAGGCTATAGTCTAGCCCATACTCGAACTGAAATGGATTTACCATAATATAATATGCATTGATATTAATATTAAATAAAAAAATCTAGGGGTCTGCCTATGTATATATATTTTGTAGTTTTATATGTATATAATAATGAGATAGTTATTTGTTGATTTTGTTTTGAACACATCACTGTTTGTAAATATAATTAAATTTTAAGTTTAAATGACATTTCAATATCATAAATAATACCTCAAATAATCAATCAGTTAAATACATCCAGCTATTGTGTATTAACACCTCTTTAAATGTGATAATTAAATCAGTGTGTGTCCGTTCAATTTTATCAGCGTGTGCCCGTGTAATAAACGAGGCGTGAAGTGTGCCTTGATTGCTTTCAATATCATACTTATTTTTCAATTATGTATGTATATATGTTTGCTAAGTTCTGTTTTATATCTGTTTATATTGTTCTTAGTAATTAGTTTCGTTTATTTTTATTTATTGCACTGTTTATTGTCAAAAATAAAAAAACATCACTGAAAAAATTATTGTTCTTCTCTTCCTGCTATTTTGAATCCTCTTGTCTTCCATATAGCCTACAACACTCGATATATCTATTTTCCTAAATAATCGTTATAATAATCATATTATAATTATAAAAACATGTTGTCTGGAAGATTTTGATATAATAAATCGATTGGTAACACTTTCAAATCAATAAAATAAAGTTTTCATGTATTACTTTGATAAACTATATTGCTATTCGGTAAAGTAAATGTACCTTAGCAGGACCGGAAAGCACTCGATATATCTTATTTTCCTAATCAAACGTAATAATAATCATATTATAATTATAAAAACACGTTGTCTGAAAAATTTTGATATAATATATCGATTGGTAACATTTTCAAACCAATAAAATAAAGTATCCATGTATAACTTTTATAAACTATATTGCTATCCGGTAATGTACATGTATCTTAGCAGGACCGGAAAGCACACGATATATATATTTTCCTGAAATACTCGTAATAATTATCAATATATTTTTATAAAAACGACTTGTCTGTAAGATTTTGATCTAATAAATCGATTGGTAACACTTTCAAACCAATAAAATAAAGTTTTCATGTATAACTTTGATAAACAATATTGCTATCCGGTAATGTACATGTATCTTAACAGGACCGGAAAGCAATCGATATATCTATTTTCCTAAATACTCGTAATAATTATCAATATATAAATATAAAAATGACTTGTCTGGAAGATTTTAATCTAATAAATCGATTGGTAACACTTTCAAACCGATTAATTAACGTTTTCATATGTTTTTATGAGAAATTTGAGTGCTTTCCGGTTTTTCGGTGCTATCCGGTGCTTTCCGGTTTTTCTATGCACCCATAACAAGGTAAAGGGTTAAACTTAAAGTCCCACCCCATTCCTATGCACTTCAGCATAATGGGAGGGCTTTTAAGTTACAATAGACGGATACCATTATCATGCCTTTAAAATTTATAATTTCTAGTTTAGGAAAACTATGAAGTTCAGTAGAAATCATAATCATGCACATACAGTAGCAAATAGTATGAAAACCTGTCCTAAATCTTCACAATATTGTCTTAAATTATCAGATAACATAAAGCAGTAAAAAGGTATTGATTAAAGGTATGTAATATTTGTGACTTGACATAATAATACCTTAGTGATATACAATTCCACCTTTAAAACACAATATTTCCTGTTCAATAATAAAATAATATCCAAGACCTGTCCAATTTCCTGTTGTCTGTCAACACAGCTATAAACACATTCACTAATACAGAAGTATACAGACTGGTGCCTCTATAAAGAATAATTCTATAGAATGTTCAATAACCAGTCTGCAAGATTATTGATTAATCTATGGACTGGTGTTTGCAGTTTATCACTAATTGTAACAAACTAAACAAGTCTGCACAATAGAATTTACAATAACAATACCATTCTCAAATAACAATAAGAGTATTGTCAATGTAAATTTCTGTGAAAAACTATTGTATTGATTTAAAAATGTTTAGTCCCAACTTTAATGGTAAGTGTATTATAATATGGCCTTCATGAAGTAATATTTGTAGTGGGATTAATATATATAGTGTATACATATACATGTACTATTATCAAAAGGTCAAAGCAAAATCTGTAATGTGAAATTTCAATTTAAGGAAATTAAAACTTAAGGTAATAATTAACAAATAAAACATGGCCTTGAGGGCAATATGCAAGTTTACGAACTGGTTGGTCAGACTGAGGATGGTATATGGCCCGAAGTGCAGCTGAGGGACATATACCTTCCGAGGTCTGACCAACCAGTCCGTAAACTTGCATTTTGCCCGAAAGGCCATGTTTTATTTGTTATATTATACCGAATCTAAATACTTTCATACCTTTTGTTGCTGTCATTTTTACTATAATTTGCTATTAAATAATATTTTTATTTGTTCAGTGTGCCAAATATCTCAAACCCTAGTCGGATTTTTTTTTATCATTTTCGAGCGATGCAGCAAAAAATCATGCTTTTCTTTTGTTATTCATTTTTTTGTTAATCGAATTAAACAGGCAAAAAAAAACCCGAACTTTCAGATTTTCACAAACTGTATAAATAAAATTTATAACCAATTTAAAGACAAATCAAGACTTTGATCAACATGTAATAAACTTATTTGAAACAAAACAATAAATTTAGTAAAAAAGACTCATTTAACAACAAAATAAAATATAATTAAATACCTCATTTGCATACGCCCTTCTATATTTAATATGACGTCATCCGGTCCATATAAGAATTATGGACCGCCCCCGGTCTGTATGCGGTTTATGGACCGGATGACGTCATATTAAATATAGAAGGGCGTATGCAAATGAGGTATAATATAATGAATTATGCCACAGAATGCAATAGTGGCTTGAGAATAATAAGCTACTACTGTTTACCGTCTACCACCCTATTATAATAACATCAGATATGTAAAATGTATTAAATCAATTATTTATTTATAGAATGATAAATAAATTTGAAAATGATAAAACAGTTTACATGAACATGAGAATGCATTTTACGTAGCATTAAATACTTTTCTTTACACTTTGGCAAAGGAATATACTGCATTTCAACTGCCAAATTTTTAGAATAATACAATGTAGCATAGTCAATCATAAAATCCCCTTTAATATAATAAACATATTTTACTAGCATGATGTACAGTGCAATAAAATATCTTAATGTACTGAAAATAACAGTATTTATGCACACAAGTGTGAAATACTTCAACATTTTAATAGATCACCTATTTGATTAAATTGACATTTTCAGGTTACTTCCCTTTAAATGTAAACCACCATTTACAACAGATAGTTATATGTCCAATGTACAGTTGTTTCCCTTTATACCTATCTGATGACATGTAAATACACAGTCTGAGGTTATGATTCTTCTGCTTGGAGCCAGTTCATATTAAAACCTTACATTATAGTTTAAAAAGAGCTTTTTCTATAGTTTCTGAAGCTGATGGCCTTTATTATAGATTTAGAATTGACAGATAAATGTTTAGAATACTCAGAAGTGTGATGAATAAAAATGCTTAAGTAACCTGTCATTGCCCTTTTTCTTATTTTTTATTTACCAGTAGATTTTTTCATACACAAAAACAATAAGTAAAAGGATAAATACAGCTAATATTCTTTTTTTAAGGTGATATAACTTCACATTTGTAATTACAGATTGTTTAAATTCAAAATTTGTATTATACAAATTCAGCAAGGCTAAGGGTAAAAGATGTTTTTTAAATTTTGGTACACAAGGGTCACCATTCTTTTTTTAAAAAAATGTTAAAATTGTCTTTCTATTCAAACAAAAATCAAGTGTTAAAAGAAAAATTTAATTTTTTAAAAAGGAAGCATTTTTAATGGTAACTATGATAGGGGGTTTTTTTGAACCTATAATTTTTCCCAAAAAGTGTCTTTACAATCCATATAAAATCAGTATTAAGATTTAAATTTAAAGATTTTTCGTTTTACTGAATCAATAAATTTCGACAATCTGTCCTACTGGGTTAATATTGTAGTATATTGGGAAAAATTTGTAATAAATATGAAAGCTATCCATGAGATAAAATTGGGAAATTTATCATAAAAATTTTAAAAATTTTAAAAACCGCTAACTTTTTTAAAAATTTACGTGAACTATTTTTATTACCCGCCATTTCAACATTAAAATTTGCATTATTTGATTTTCAGCCTACTTTTTAAGGGCCCCCGGGGGCTTTTCCAAAACCTTCTCAGCAAATGCATGTTTAACCTTTTTGGTTAAGCTTTCATTTTTGGTCATTTACTTCAAGACTTAAAATGCTGTTAATTTTATATGTTGATGCACGTTGATGAGTTCTACCCGTCACCCCCATTTCAAGTCAAAAGGTCAAAGGTCAAGGTCACTGCTATGGGTAATTGGTAATATGTCAAGGTTCATTTTCTCAGAAACTATAAAGGCTATTGAATTCAAACTTGCTATACCTGTTTATTATAAAAATGTGATGTCATATCACCTTAAACTATATTTTGTTAAGTTATTGTATTTTTTTTGCCTGGTTATTACTGCTTTGTGAAGGTCAATTTCCAATAAAATAGCAAAGATATTGACCTTCAACTTTGAATACTTGTTCACTATCAAAATTGGAAGGCATTCAAAGGGAAGTATAATTAGGCCAACATTTTTTTATAAAATGTTTTACGGGACCGCCGACCGTATTTTTAGAGAAAATCAAATGAAGTGGAGATGAAGACACTCTATATCTATTTTAGAAAATACATTCTATTTCAATATATTTCAAGTTTCGTTTCTTTAACCTTATATATATTGATGACGTTCCTAACAATGAAGCTTTGGGGAAAAAAAGGGAATAAATTTCAAAATTCTTATTTAATTAAATATAACCCCATATTTTTTTTTTAAGCTGCAATTATATCTTCGAACCTAAAATCACTTAAATCCACATTTTAATGAAAAAGCCAAATAGTATATAAAATAAAAACATTGTAATTTTAAACATTCAAATACTGTCACGCTATTTTGTACACTTTTTTCATTTTCAGATTGGATTACTTAATGCTTAAAGAAATTATAAGTTTATGTCTTAAACACATGAATAAAAGGTGACCCAAAATTATTTTTCAAATCAACTAACACATATAATTATAAAATAAAATGTTAAAAGATATGAAAAAAAATGTTTATGCATACAAATCCTATGAGAGAACAGAGCTGTTTATTCTGTTCTGTTCTGTTCCTAATACAGAACTGGTGAATTCTTTAATTCAATTCCAGAATAATATTTATTAATATATAATCCCATCTAATCCTTACATATGGCACAATTTGGCTTATCTAAACCGTCATTCATAATCTGCATTATAACATTGTCACTGTGATTTAACTCACCATTTTAATTCCATCTCTTTTTGTTTTCACATAATGAACTTCATATTCGGGTGCTCGTGGAGATTTTCTTACTTCACAAACATAACCAGATTTTATATCTCCGACATTTTCACCATTACTCGTTATTGAAACACTCCTTATAGCTCTTTCACGCGCTAATTTCTGCCTCATGTTGATTGCCGTGCCGTCACCAACTAAATAATACTTTCTCATTGGCATATTATATTATAAACCATTGAAACTGCCGGCAAAGGTTTACACAGTAAACATTCATATTTCCCTCATTATATTCTATAATGATCGCAATACCTGATCACTGGTATAAACAGTAAGTCATTTTGTCATAACAGAAATTCAGTGTCCTTGTCACGATTGAAAAAAACCAATACTCCGATCTACAGGGTATACTGTAGCAAGTTGTATAGTCGTAACTACTACACCTTTATTGCGTGTAATGACATGACGTCCATTTCAGGTGTCCTTTTATACTGTATTTCCCCGAGACCAATTAATCTACTTTTAAATTAACGAAGTACATGCAGGAAAAATTCTAATTTGATTAAATCAATGATTGGATGTTTGTACATTGTACGTCTCTGTGATCTGCAGAGCTAATTGTAATTGGTGTTCCGTGCATGATGTACTTAAAACACGGTTTGTTACTATATATATAGTAATATATAATTAAGCAAAAGATTGACAAAGTTGTTATTAATCCAGGATTATAAATCAATACGTTCCGCTGGTATTCTTTTACATAATATGACTAAAATTCAATACATTATGAAACAAAATATATATAATGAAACAATATATATAATGGAACATATACATGGACAAAAAATAAAATATCTTTTGATTTAAAAAAAAAGAAGAAGAGGAAATATCATGTTTTTCTACCTGCAAATCCATTTCATTAATTTAATCAAGACAAATTTTGAATATTACTACAATTTCACTTTAAATGTCATTTTCAATATTAAACTTTATACATCTATATGGGAATATGTACTAGAAAACTCATTATGCATGCAAAAATTTTCTTTCATTTCATTCAACAACATAAAGTTAAACAAATTTAACATCTTTTACTTATACAATATAGATCTCAGCTTAAAAAATCACATCAATCAATCAATTCAATTTAAATTCTATTACTTTTTATTTGACTATACAAATGATTTTGAATTCAAACTTAAAAGAAAGTCACTGGGAAAGAACATCTTATTGGATTTCTTTCACATGCAATAAAAGAAATATCTATATTCACTATGAAGTACAAAAAACAACTTAATTTAAATTTGATTTCTTTTATTTTCTTTGAAAAAACGACTTTTTTAAACTTTTAATTTCAAAATTTAATGACCTGTGAATAATGTGCCCCTCTTACAACACTGAACCTTAGCCCACTTATTTTGTATAAGGGAGTCTTAATGCTTGTCCTTGATAATTATAAGGATTCAATATCAAAAGAATTATTTAAATAATTTCACTTTCTAAATACAAAATATGAGCAATCAGTGGTATATGGTAAATGCAGGCTTGCCTGGAGAAATAAGTGAAGACTGGCCTGGGCTAGTAAGTGCTGACTAACCTGGGCAAGTAAGTACAGGCTGGTCGGGGCAAGTAAGAGGCAGGCTGGCCTGGACAAGCAAGGGTAGGCTGGCCTGGGTAAGTAAGTGCATAGTAAGTGCTGACTGACCTGGGCTAGTAAGTACAGGCCGGTCTGAGCAAGTAAGTGCAGGCTGGTCTGGGAAGTAAGTGCAGACTGGCCTTGTCAAGTAAATGCAGACTGGCCTGGGCTAGTAAGTGCAGACTGGGCTCAACTAGTAAGTGCAGACTGGCCTGAGTAAGTAAGTGCAGACTGGCCTGGGTAAGTAAGTGCAGGCTGGTCTGGGCAAGTGAGTGCAGACTGGCCTGGGATAGTAAGTGCAGACTGACCTTGGCTAGTAAGTGCAGGCTAATCTGGGCAAGTAAGTGCAGGCTGATCTGGGTAAGTAAGTGCAGGCTGGCCTAGGCTAGTAAATGCAGACTGGCCTGCGTAAGTAAGTGCATAGTTAGTGCTGACTGACCTGGGCTAGTAAGTACAGGCTGGTCTGGGCAAGTAAGTGCATATTGGCCTGGGTAAGTAAGTGCAGACTGGCCTGGGTAAGTAAGTGCAGGCTGGTCTGAGCAAGTAAGTGCAGACTGGGCTGGGCTATTATGTGCAGGCTAGCATGTGCAAGTAAGTGCAGGCTGGGCTAGAAAGTAAGTAGAGCTGCCTGGGAAAAGTAAGGTGGCCTTAGGTAATTGCAGCTGGCTGGGCAAGTAACACAGGATGACCTTGGCAAGTAAGTGCAGGCTGACCTGGGGCAAGTTTAATACAGTGGTAGCAGTTGACATTATCATTCAAATATGGCCTAAATATTGACTTACTGATCTAGTAAATATGCCTTGGCTTGTACTGTTAGACAAGCCGGCCTTAACGTGCTGAATTGCTTAGGGAACTTGTTCAGGCTTCCTGGGAATAGTACATTATCGGCTTTGGGAATCAGGTTTCAACTCTAAAGTCAGGCCAACAGTATAGAGCCTGGTCAGACTTCACAGAGGTGCATGCTGGCCTGGCTCTGTACTCAGGTGGCAATTGCTTATCACTTCCCCTTCCAGCAGAGCAAGGCAAGGCTTATTTTTGCTAGAGTCCACTAGGTATCTGGAACTAACCAGAACTGGTGCCATCAGGAAACATTTAATTAGTTTTGTCCAAAATAGGGTTCAAACCCACAACCCCTTCTTCCAGAGGCTGACCCAGAGGCTGACCCTTTATCCATTTGGGCACTGTTTCCCTAAATTGTTGGAGGATATTAAAAAGTTCATAATGGAAATTACTATGTAATGAATAATAATATACTGTAATAGCTTGACCGTGACAGTAATAGATCAATTGTCTTATTAATTATGCAAAGCCTCATTTTCCTGTATTTACAAACAAGATCAGAACATTGCAATATCCTGATACTGGTCAGAACTGACAAGTTTCATGAAGATGGATGTTATGAGAACAAAATGATGTCCAAAGTAATCAGAATGGCAGCATATATATTTTACTAACAAAAAAAATTATAAATTAAATTAAATTAAAAATTAAAAATATATAATATAAATTTGTAATATTGAACATTAATTTTTAGACTAATTTGTCATTTATAAGCAAATTTGTTGCCACAAGGGAGGTAACTGATGAGTTTAAATTATTTCCCTTTATCTTGCATGAAAAATGCCAATTGCGGAGCATAATGTGTTTAAACAAAAAGAAAACTAATATCAATTATTCAAACTATACTTAGAATTGCAATTAAAGCTCATTGCTTTATATAAATATTAGATGAACAAAAGGATGCGACTAGAAAGTGAGTATAGTAAATAGTAAAAGGTAAACAAGATCTATACCCAGACAGCATGCTCCACTTGTGTTGGATAGCTTAACTAAAGCAAAGCCAAAAAGGGGCGGCATAATTTTGCAAACATTAAATTGAGGATTAATTGCCATTTTTAAAAATGGTGTCACATTTTGATAGCGAATATTTATATAACCAATGCCGATTAGTGGGTTGCAACATTATAGCTCAACTTTTTGTCTTTGAAATAAAGTGATAATGGCTATGAAGTTAAGGGATATATTCATTCATTCAGGGATAAACAGCGAATTGACTAGATATAGTAGATATAGAAGATTTCCCTGCAGATTTGACACTATAGCCTCTATCAAACATACATATAACTTTTGTAATGAACCCAATTTGTGATATCTGATATATTAGAGGTATTATTTGCAGTGGTAAATGTGAAAAGAAGAAAGAAAGTCATGAGTGAAACAATATGTAAAAGTACAACAAAAAATCAGTAAAGCGCTGACCCCTGGGATTCATGGATTGCCAAGTCCAGTAATTGCCAACCACTATACCACTAATGACAGCCTCATTGTCATGGCCATTTTTTTAGCTAATTGGCTGTATACAATAAAATCATCACCTTGGTGCAGTTATAGGTTAAGTCCTATAAAATTATTTAGCCCATTACTGCACTCGGGTGACAAATTATGCTTAAGTTATTTTTAACTTACATACATGTACTTAGGTGACAATATATTAAAGTTATTTTAAACTTATATTGTGATATCACACACACATGCAAAGGTATAAATTTTGAAGATCTTAAAAATACACTTATGACTGGTTAGAAAGGTACTTGAAATACATTTGCACAGTTTAAGTTCATGTCATCTAAAAGTTTATTACAATAACGATCAGATCTAATAATGGCGTAAATATATCAGTTAGTTCAGCCCTTTCATAAAGTCAAGATCGCTACAAAGATTTTTCATTATACTTGAAGGGTACAATTTTTTTTTTTTTTTTTTGAAAACTTTTATATTCAAATCAATTATATTAAATGAAAATGTTAAACTGAGTGATGGGTTGTGGAAAATTACAAACAAAATTAGACTTCACGATCAATACATTTTCAAAAAAATCAATTTCAAATTTTGCGGCACAAGC
>NW_026864248.1:0-11708 GCF_026571515.1 Ruditapes philippinarum
TTGGGATTTTTTTTTAATCAGTTTATTAATTAAATAGATTGAGTTAACTAGGCTACTTCTCCCAGCTGGCTCTGTCCGATATTTACTTTTATTTATCGTTCTATCGGATGTTTACTTTTATTTATCATAACCTATTTACGTCAAGTAAAAATTCAAATGACTTGTACTTTGGTGCCTAATTTCTTTTAAGGATATGTTAATGTTGGAATAATATATAAAAGTGTTTATCTTTGTATGTTAAGAAGTTGCTATTGAACAATTGAAATTATAAACATATTCTAATCAATTTGCCTTGTCGTTAAATAGAATACTTGATCTGGAAATATGAAAAAAAAAATCAAAAGAAATCAACAAGCCAAGGTTGGTCTCTATGACTGGTATAACATATCAAGTTTTACTGCAAAACAATAGGTCCAGTCTCGCCCTAGAAAATTATGAATCTTTAATAGAAGCAAATGTTGCAATCAGATCAGTCCCTAGGAGGTCCATTGTTAAAATTCTCGCAACCAGATCATGTTCTGCTAATGGATTTGAGATAATGGTCTTTTGTTATATATTAAGACAGGTTTCTAGAAAAACATGAATGGTTATTTATGGGTGTTTTGTTCAAGTGACGTATTTAATTGTTACATAATTAATGGAAAAAGTTTGTCTGTTGTCTGAACATCTAAAATCAGAAGAACAATTTTCCCGTTTTTTGCTGAACATCATCAAAAATTGTTTTTGTTTATTGACAAGATTTATTGTAATAATTTGACGAGTGAGCTTATTTTGTAATTTTTCAATTTTTATTTATAAATAATGTTCCTTGAAAAGAATGTCTGTCATTTCAAAAACTGTATGCTTTAATTTAACTGGTTTTCTCAGAATCCATAGAAAAACACCAAAGCAGTTAACTATCTCATTGTCAGTGCCTTTGTGAAACGTTTGTAATTTTATTAGCAATCTGTTGACACGTAAAAGTACCTTATATGTAAATGATTCTTTTGTTATTTTAAGGGAACTCCACTTAGGTCCAAAAGCCCTAAAACATAAAATTTGAATTTCTGACATAGATCACTAATGGCACTAAAACAGACAAATATGCAAAAGAAAATTAAGAAATATACTCGAAAATAAATTAAAAATTGTATTTTTATGCTATTCTTAAATCAATTTGTAATTTTGGGTAATTTTTTTTTTGGACAAAATAATCATTCTGGAGTGAATGATCTGAAATGTTGCACACAAGTATTTGGTCAATGCCTACATCAAATGCAACATTAATCTCATAAAATTATTTTCAGTCCGGTCATGTCAAAAAACCTCTGTGGAGTCGTTTTAAATATTCTTGAAGTAGTTTTCAAATTTAATGTTCTTTTATTCATTGTTTTATTGCAGGAAGACCAGAAGACATTTTTATCAAAACATTGATCAAGAAATCTCACAAACAGAGAATGGCTACCAAGGCAAAGTTCCGGCAAAAATATGATTTGGTAAGCAATCCCTTAACCTGCTGAATTTATGAAATGGATTTGCCTAGCTTCAGTTTGGGACAGTTCATTCAAACTTTACAGGTTTTCAAAATGCAACAATTGAACTACCTACAGTAAAAGTGTCTCAGGTCACCCAACTGTGTTGAGTGTGGTCAGAATTTTCATGTTATCTGTCATGATTTATCATAGTGCTTTCGAGGGATGACTTTTTCTGTGGGGCAGCTGTAAAAAGTTGCCCCGTACTTCACTTCAGTGTTGTTATATTTTTTCTGGTCCTTCGGGATCATTTATTCCAGCACATTTAAGTGTTGAAAATTGAGTACCGCTCAAGCCGATTGCTAGGAGGCATGACTGATGTTGCTTATTATACCCCGGCACAACAAAGTTGTAAGGGGGGTATACTGGAATCAGCTTATCCGTCCGGCCAACCGACCATCCATGGGTTTTCCATGTCCGCCCAATAACTAACGATTCCTTTGACCCACAGTCTTCATATTTGGCATGGAGGTTAGTCATGATGAGTAGATGACCCCTATTGATTTTGGGGTCAAAGGTCAAGGTCACAGGGGCCTTGACTAAAAAAAGCTTGTCCGCCCAATAACTTAAAGTTCCTTTGCCCCACAGTCTTCACATTTGGCATGGAGGTTAGTCATGACGAGTAAATGACACCTATCGATTTTGAGGTCAAAGGTCAAGGTCACAGGTGTCTTGACTAAAAAAGCCTTTCCGCCCAATAACTTAAGATTCTTTTGACCCACAGTCTTCATATTTGAAATGGCGGTTAGTCACCATGAGTAGATGACCCCTATTGATTTTGGGGTCACTGGGTCAAAGGCCAAGGTCACAGGGGCCTTGACTGAAAAAAGCGTGTCCGCCCAATAACTTAATATTTCTTTGACCCACAGTCTTCATATTTGGCTTGGGAGTTAGTCATGATGAGAAGATGACCCCTTTTGATTTTGAGGTCACTGGGTCAAAAATCAAGGTCACAGGGGCCTTGACTGAAAAAAGCGTGTCCGCCCAATAACTTAATATTTCTTTGACCCACAGTCCTCATATTTGGCATGGAGGTTAGTCATGATGAGTTAGTGACCCCTATTGATTTTGAGATCACTGAATCAAAGGTCAAGGTCACAGGGGTCTTGACTAAAAGAAGCCTGTCAGCCCAATAACCACAGTCTTCATATTTGGCATGGAGGATAGTCATGATGAGTAGATGACCCCTATTGATTTTGAGGTCACTGGTTCAAAGGTCAAGGTCACAGGGGCCTTTACTTTAAAAAGCTTGACCTCCCAATTACTTAAGATTCCTTTGACCCACAGTCTTCATATTTTGCATAGATGTTAGTCATGATGAGTAGATGACCCCTATTGATTTTGAGGTCACTGGGTCAAAGGTCAAGGTCACAGGGGCCTGGACTATATAAAGCTTTTCCGCCCAATAACTTAAGATACCTTTATTCCACTGTCTTCATATTTGGCATGGGAGTTAGTCATGAATAGTAGATGACCCTTATTGATTTTGAGGTCTTTGGGTCAAAGGTCAAGGTCACAGGGCCCTTAAGCTCAAAAAGCTTGTCTGCTCAATTGTGTAACAATGCTTTGGTCAGCAGTCATCATATTTGGTATTGTGGTTGGTTATGACTAGTAGATGACCCCTATTGATTTTTAGGTGACTGTTTCAAAGGTCAAGGTCACAGGGGCTTATACTACAATAAGTTTGTTCGCTCAAGGTAAGGTCACTTTGATCTTTGCCACAAAAAACATGTAGAATACGTAATTTAGCAATGCACTGGCTTACTACCCTCAGATTTGGCAGAAAGGTTGTCCTTGAGCTTTAAATGACCCTGTTGATTGTGACAAAGTGGTATGGGGGGTATTCACGCCATGACAGTAGCAGTTCTAGTTTTAAATTTCCCTCATGAACAGACTCGATCAAACCGAGTCTGCAATGTTCATGTTAATTTGTTGTGATAAATGCTTTTGAGGGATCACATTTTTTCTAGATTTTTTTTGTCCAGCCTTTAGTGTAAAGTCAGGTTCTGATCAGACTTCAGATGTGCAGGCTGGCTGGGCTCAGTATACTTGTGATAAAGGCATACAATATATAAACGGCTAATCTGGTAATTATTGCCAATATCATGCAAAGATATAACCTTACAAAGTGAATCTACTTCATCGATATATTTTAATGTGTTTTAATGACAAATTTCTTATCGATTGTAGTGAATTTAAGGATGTTAATATTCAGCAACAATCAGCTTGAATCTTTTGTACCAGAATAATGATGAATCATTCCAGCTAGAAAATTAATTCATTTCTGTTTTACAGATTGATCAAGCTGGTTTAAAGTGACATTTTGATTGAATTGCGTCATATTTGTAATGTAAGGAGGCTACTTATTAGTGTTGAACCAATGGTGGTCTGTACGGTGTATGAAATATAAGGTTATATAGGGATTTAAAACTTAAGTATAGAATCAACCGTGATCTAAGTAGAATATCAGAGACACAGATTCCTTATTGTCTAAGTTTCAAGTGTCTTTTTGTATTTTCTGATCGAAGATCAGTAAAATACAAAGCGGACATTCAATCTCTGACACAGAATTTAACGACAGACCTAACAACAAGTAGTTCTCAAAACAGCTTAAAACTAGCGATTTAAAAGGAAGAAATATTTTTATTTTGTTACAAGTATCCAACAAATTACAACGCATTCAAAGTTTAAAAGTAGCGTTGGCTTATAGAATTGTCAATAAATACACAATCACAAATTACGCGAATGAATATGATTTTAATCGATGAAAATGCTATTTTTAGCGATGTCGATTACCGAATACTACACATATAAATCTGACTGCCGAGGAGTGGAATATATAGATTCTACATGTCGGACTATTTGGGCGAGGACATTTTCGCTAAATTTTTTACTTCAATTTTAAACAACAGGTTTATCCTGAACAAAATACCTCGAAATTAATAAGGATTACAAACCCGAAATGCAATGGAAGTTCTCAATTTAGAATAACTTGATTTTATTCAGGCAACTTTGTATAACTTCTTCGTGGTGCAGGGGTAACCCGCTCATTTCGTGTGTGAAAGGTCTGAAGTTCAAATCCCAGTCGAGGCAATTTTTTTAAATTATTTTTTAAGTGTCCATGATATGCAAGGATAAAGTGTGGCTGTCATAAAAATGAACATAAATGATTTTTGATGCAAAATTCCATATGTATCAAACTCTGGTGCCTTGCAAGATGAATTATAGTACATAAAATAAGCTAATAAAAGAAAATACAGACAGATATATAGTACAATTTACAAAGATCAGAAAATACCACAGAGCTTGCAGCCCTTTGATTTAGTAAGAGTTGACATAATTTTACTATTCTTAAAGGAGCATGCCTCCAGATTCATGCTAATTTTCATGAAAATTTTGAAAATGCGTTTAGAAGTAAAATATTGTGATGTGAACAGAGAAAGTAATTTACACATTGCAAATGTCGTTTACTATCCATACATTAAATTACCAAAAAAAAAGGTCAAAATATGCAAAAATATCCCTGATTGCATTAGTCATGCAGTAGAAATATGGTGTTGATTACTTCAAAATCAGTCATTTGTCACAAAATGTAAAATATTACTTTTAACTGTTTTTCTTGAAATCCTTGAAATAGTATATTTTTCTCAAGTTTGTTCTTGAAAAAGTTCAACTCATTTGGAGGCATGCATATATTTGTCTTTTCAGGATTTAAGTTCAGAATTGAAGAATGGTCTAGGTCAGCCATGGGAGTACCTTATAGATGCTTTACTACAGGAGAGAGGCGTGGCAGACTCTTATGCTGTGTTTGATGCACTCAGTGTAAGTTTCCAACTTGTACAAATATCATTTCTGTTAGTCCCTATTTAGCTAATATCTTTTGAGACATGCATGCTGCCATCCCCCCATACCAATCATTGTTTGATATTGTATATAAAGGTGTTTGATTGTCAAAATTTTACTGTAGAAATTATAAGTTACATTACATCTACCTTTATTCTACCGTCAGACTTTGGGTTATGGACTTCTGGTTTGGAATTTTGGAAAGACATCCCTGGATCCAAAGTTTAAAGGATTTTAAAGTCAAATTCTAAAATTAAGCATTGATTATTAGTAAATAGAAGGTACAGACTGTTTGTAATCTTGTAGGTAGAGCTGACTGTATGTTAGTAAGCAGTTATTTCATGGGTGTTTCTGGAACAGTCAAAACTGTTGCCCCAAGGTATCAAAGATGACATTTGGAACTGTTGCCAAAGACACCCATTATTACCTAATACTTTGCAATCAAACTATAATATATATTGCAAAAACAAACTAATAACACATTTACATCTGAATCCTACAGACATTTGATTTTCTAAAAATCACTACCATATGTTGAGCTGAGTAATGTTCAGTAACCGAATAGCACTGGGTGGCTTTAACAGAAATTCCCTATGAGAGGGGTCTAAGATATAAAAATGTTGACTGGTCAACAGTTCATTTCATCATTGCACATGCACAGGACTTCAGCAGTTTAATTAAACAGTTGTAAATAAGAAATTAGTATTTATAGAAGGCATTAGGTAATTATGACTTATGTAAAGCTATTATCAACTTAAACCCATTCAAAGCTCATAGAAACCTGTCAAGATTTGACTGTAAATTACATTTTACAGAAGTTTAAGAGTACTGGTAGATGAATTCTCCTAGTTATAAATAATTTATTCCTCTCAAGTTGTCTGGCTATAAAACAACAATTATTTCAAAAATTATTTCAAAAATATTGAATAGATTATTGTATTGTCTTTGATATTGTACTTTTAGTAGTATTTGCTTTAACAATTGTTTTTTGGCTTGCAGCCACGGCTGCAAGCCATTTCATTTGGAAAACTTGTTCCGGTTAGGTGGTTTCCTGCTTACATCTGTTGGTGCATGATTGAACGGGAAACCAGCTGCAATCGTGCCAATCGCAACTTTTCGGCCTTTTCCGTCACTCTTCGGATTAATGATAATAGCCGATGTAGTTCCGATTGCAATCGTGACAATTCGGGTGATTCCGTCATACTGCGGATTCAGACGAAGTAATATTTCAGAAATCTAAGCTATTTTAGTTACTTCGGTAATCCAGGTTTGTTTATATAAATAGGATTTCTATTTTTACTCGATTTATCGGTTTAAACCGTAATAAATTATAAACGAAATTGTTCCGTTTCAATTGTTTTTCAAGACGCAAAAGTTAGTCTCTTTTATAATTGTTTTTTTTTTGTCTGTATTAGTTTTATACAATAAAGAATGGTGACTGTAGTAGTATTCTGTCTTCAAAGGGTGGTCCTGCTTACCAAATCACGCATGATCGAGTTATATTTAGATCTACTGAACGCAATTCAACTTCTTGGTGAGGTAATCTAAAAATAGCCCATACATATCATTAACCTTGCCACGTGCTGATCTACAGATAGCGCATTGTATTTGTGATCGTGTAACATAGTTGATACATGCTTATTAATTGGTACCACGTAACGAAGTATTTTAGTGCATTTACTTGTCTATAAAGCAAACGAATGATTTCTCTGCGAAAAAGGGGAAATGAAATTGCACACTAATGTTTCCCTTCAGTATGATAGATAAATCTCCACGTTTTACGATTGATCATTTTCTTTATTAGTTTTATACAATAGAGAATAGATTTCAAATCGTTTTAACAAAAAATATTCGTTTTTCCAAAAAAAAAACAAAAACAACTTTATAAACCCTTTATGATATACAAATACCGTAATTCAAAAAAATTGTGATAATAAATTGAAACTAAAAAAAAATCAATTTTAAAGGGTTGGGATGAAGGCACAACTGTGCAAGCCTTTCCTTTTAAAAGGAAACTTTATATATATTATAGGATGCATTTAATTACAAAAGAGACAATTAATATTGTTCAATGATTTTTGTGTATTTTTGTTATGAAATTATTGAAAATTACAGGGAAGAAGTCAGCAGGTGAGGTGTTTGATGTAGAATGGAATGGCTTTTTGCTTTAATGAATTTACATTTTACTTTTCATAATAAGGATAAATTCTGTTCTGTAACAGATTTTTCAAGTTTATATAATTATATGTTTAGCTTGTCATGTGGTAGAGTGTTTAGTGTTTAGTTTGTGGGATATGCGTTTAATCAAAGGAGAATAATGTTTTATTTTTACATTTTACCTAAATAATAGTAAGAAATACGAAGTCCTTAATATTAATTTTAATGTCAGTCTAAGCTCAACGGTCAAGGTCACACATAGAGCTCAAAGACCAAAAATATTGTCCTATTTTATGTGTCCTGTCCTTAATGTTGTCATTCTTTATAGATGTTGAAATTAAAATACAGTATATGTCACCTTTAGTTTTACATCTTGTTAGGTTTATGGTATGAGTGTCAAACTTTATGAACTGAAGGAGTTATGGCAATTTTTCAGTGAAAACCAATGGCTAAATTTGATTGAGAATCTAAAACAACTTCTTATTGGTACCAACCGAAGGAACTCTGATTCATTTTACTATAATTATGCAGTTTAAAGACTGTTGGAAAAACATTGGCTCAATATTTAACAAATGTATAGGATGCAGTATGTTTCTATGTAATAAAATAAATAAAAGGTTTTTATGATACAACAAAAAAATTCACTGGAACTTTATCATATGGTTGTTAGATTGAAAAATTGCTTAATGCTTACATTAACGATAACAATGCTGGTGAAATGATAGCTTTTGTCTTGTTTAGAATATGAAATGTCGTCAAAATTAGAACAATATAATGTCATTTGAATAATGAAAATATGAGTTTCAAAGTTACAAGAATTTTTTTAATAACTTGCAAACAAATCATATGTCTCTATTTAGGGAATATGTAAAAAAAAATGTTCTAAAAATATCCAACTTACCAGAATCTGTGATATTTAATGGTTTTGTTTACTGTTGAAAACTGTTGAACTTTTATTTAATAGCAGATACTTATTTCTGTTTTGGAAGTTGCTGGAGTTTTTGCAGCATTAACAAAAGAAGCTTTTTTATGCCCCCACAGAGTGGGAGCATATAGCGTTGCACTTGTCCGTCCGAGTGTCAGTCCGTCAGTCCGTCCGTACGTCCCGAAATCTTGTGAACGCAACTCCTCTTAAACCGGATGGCAGATTTTGCTTAAACTTACAAGGATGAACAACCTTAATGTGTAGATGGTAGTAAAGGAAGGAATTTTCGCTGCGACCAAATTTAACAGAATTATGGCCCTTTGTTGATTTTTTCACTAGATACTATGTAGAAATTTTGTGAACGCAACTCCTCTTAAACCGCATGGCAGATTTTGCTTAAACTTACAGGGATGAACAACCTTAATGTGTAGATGGTAGTAAAGGAAGGAATTTTTGCTGCGACCAAATTTAACAGAATTATGGCCCTTTGTTGATTTTTTCACTATATACTATGTAGAAATTTTGTGAACGCAACTCCTCTTAAACCGCATGGCAGATTTTGCTTAAACTTACAGGGATGAACAACCTTAATGTGTAGATGGTAGTAAAGGAAGGAATTTTTGCTGCGACCAAATTTAACAGAATTATGGCCCTTTGTTGATTTTTTCACTATATACTATGTAGAAATTTTGTGAACGTAACTCCTCTTAAACCGCATGGCAGATTTTGCTTAAACTTCCAAGGATGAACAACCTTTATGTGTAGATGGCAGTAAAGGAAGGAATTTTTGCTGCAACCAAATTTAACAGAATTATGGCCCTTTGTTGTTTTTTTCATTATATACTATGTAGAAATTTTGTGAACGCAACTCCTCTTAAACCGGATGGCAGATTTTGCTTAAACTTCCAGGGATTAACAACCTTATGTGTAGATGGTAGTAAAGGTAGGAATTTTTGCTGCGACCAAATTTAACAGAATTATGGCCCTTTGTTGATTTTTAGTTTTCAACTTGTGGCACATGTAGTCCAAAAAATATTTGACCTAGAGTCATAAGATTGACAGAACAGTGTCGTGTGGGGGCATCCGTGTCCTATGGACACATTTCTAGTTTCAGTTTGATTTTATTTGCTGAGTTAATTTTTTGAATGGCAATAGAAAATTTATTTTTGTTTGTTTTAAATATTGATACTGTTTCTTACATCAAAACTAATATATTTCCTGTAATTATGATATAAATAATGTAATTCTTTTATTACTTTATCGCTGTGACAAAAGAAAAGAACGTTTATTAGAAGATCAAAGGAAATATAATAGATTTGATATATATTTTACATTTATTTTTTCAAAAATGCTATAACATAATGTAATTTATTCTAGATTGTACTGAACTCATACAGAATTTAACAATGTTTGCATTCTGTTAAGGCCAGCTATCAGTAAATAAAGAATTAAGAAATTATGAATTTCGAATGAGGCATCATATAGTGATATTTCACTCATTGAAGAAATATTTACATGTACATGTTTTCTTACTGTAAGAAAGAAAGGCCAAA
Source organism: Ruditapes philippinarum (assembly GCF_026571515.1). Classification (NCBI taxonomy): domain Eukaryota; kingdom Metazoa; phylum Mollusca; class Bivalvia; order Venerida; family Veneridae; genus Ruditapes; species Ruditapes philippinarum. The sequence goes on from NW_026864248.1 coordinate 9,990, forward strand.
TGTTTTTATTTTAATATGACTTGTTTTTCAAATCTATAAATTTAATTTAAAGTCGTCTTCTACGTGAGACCCTCTTGTGCTCTTTACAGCTATTTTTTTTGGATTGTTTTAGCTATGGTATTTGATTTACCTTTTCAATAGATGTTTGGTGCTTGTTTTTTTTTCTTTTTTTTTCATTTTTTTGACATGACGAGAAATTTTTGCTCTGAGATTTTCTATACCATATGATGTAGGTCTATGCACTTGTTTCCAAATTCTGCTTTTCCAGAATTATAAATTTTGTTGTTAAAAAATCACTATGAAATTCAAATAAAAGCATTAAAAATGCTTAAAATTAATAAAATGGGGCTATGAATCAGACTCAGTATTGATTTCAATTTAATTCTTGGAATATTTCATTATTATCTTTTTAATATATTTTTTCAATTTGGATGAACTACTTAAAATATTCAAATCAATGATTTTATGCTTTTGGACAGTGACAGGGACCTCAATGGAGCTCCTTCAACCCTTTACTGCATACATGTAGATGCACCTTTATTGCATGGATCCAGATCAGCCATATATGCCATCTGTTCAGGGTCTACCCTGTTTGCTATAAGATTCATTAGGTTATTTCTGACCAAAATGTGACCATTGCAGTGAAGATCCAGTTCAAACCCAAATGTGGCGGAAGATGGACAAACCCCACACCTCAAAATTTTATAGAGAGGACAAAACCTAACACATGAATTTTATATTCTGCATCTACACTGGTTGAAAAAAATTAGTTAAAATGCTTCTATATGGAGTAAGTTGTCAAAGAGATTGTTAAAATAGCTACATGTAGTAATCTGAAGACCACAATAGTTACACTGATTGTGTTCTGTTTTCTGACATGGTATTGATTACGATGATTGAATGTTGCTTTGTTATTGTTTACCACAGACAGCAGACATGTGTGACGTGGTCGAGCTGTTATGTTCCAGGGATAATGCCACTATAGCAGAACTCAAGGAATCTTATAGAAAAGGTAAAGAAAAAATAAAAAACTATGTCTGTTACTATGTTCTTTTAATCAGTATGAATTGCATGTTACAAAATTTTCTTTAAAGAAAAGTAACTACTGAGACTGTAAATATTTTCTTAAGTCATTAGAATTGCAAATTTTATAATTTTTTCATTACTCCATTGGTATATACAAACAAAAGCAAATAAATTTGTAATAAAGTAAAAGAATGCAACAACATGCTAGGAATTAGATTTTGTATGCAAAAAACTTGTTAAGGATGTTACATTCATAAATAATAAGCTTACATTGTATGAAGTAATGAAGAAATACTGCTGCCATTATTTCAAAGAAAAAGAAAGATTCAATCCTTCATTTTTTAACGTGACTAAAATTGTTCATGCCTGGCATTACTGTAAGAACAACATTTATATGGTACTTAAATAACTGTATCAATACATGTATAGTATTTATAATTTCATCATTTTAAAAATGATGAATTAATTTACTTTATTGATTTGTTTCAGAATTTTCAATCAGTTTAGAAGAGGATGTAACTGATAGATCCAAACCTCCATTACAAACAGTTCTTATAGCATTACAAAAGGTAATACTTCTCTTTTATCTATGCAACAGCTTTTTTTACAAAGCTTTGTAGCTTAAGATATGATTTGTCCAACATGCTTTCAGCTCTAAATCAAAGGTCTTTTACATAATCTTTAATTGACAGT
>NW_026864249.1:0-51235 GCF_026571515.1 Ruditapes philippinarum
TCGGGTCCTCCCGGGAACTTAATTTTATTTTATAAAACGATTTCAATAAATTTAGTAATAAATTTACATGAACAGAATATTAATATTCTTTTCACACAAAACATAGAGTAAAAATTTTGACAATAAAAAGGTCAATTTTTCATTATCTTCTCAGGAATGATACAAAGATTTAGAGTCTAAAAACGCAAAACTGGCAGGGGTATATGTTTTAATTTTTCATTTGCTAGGAAACTAAATTTCGATCTGTTTATACAAAAAAATCGATTATTTTAAACATTTTTGTTTTACCCAGCTTTTGGGACCGGGTAATTTCCCAATATTGTTTGTTTATCCGTGGGTTTTCTACGAAATTGGAAACCACGAGGGGGCCATAGCGACAGGAGAATGTTTCAATTTTCTGTAACAGCACGGATGAATACTAAATTTAAAGGGGTAAAAGCTTATTTGGCCTCATTATCATTCACTTTTTTTCGTCACTATGCGTTCTATGAAGTACTATGAAAAAAGAAATCGACTATGAGGGGAATTTCGATTAGATCGCCTTTTGTTCGTCTTAAAATTTAACGCACAGAAAAATACAGCTGTTTTTTGGATGACAAAAAAAATTTGGGAACTAATAAAACAGAGTGTAGATTGGCTTTGAAAGGGAGGGTTTTTCAAGTTTCCTCTAAAAGCAACATTAAATATATAAACGTATTGACCTGTTCATGCTTTATTGGACAAATGTGTTGAGTACTTAAAACATCAAATATAAAGTCTCCATTTTCGTACGTAATTACACTGGTTTGATTTTAAAGTGATCAAAAAAGAAAAGAAACTTACAAGATAAGTCCATGTTTTTCTTATATCGACGTACAAGTTATTGATTGCGGCAGTATTTTATAACTTAAGAAGAGTTAATTTAATAATAGGTATAATAAGAACATTTATATTCTTCCTTAGCTGGATTTAAAATTTGGGGGTTAAAAGGGCCCAAAAATATGTTCCGTGATAATATGATGGGGATAAAAATAGGGGACTCGGGGTTATTTACGGCGCCAAATAATGTTAAAATTTATTTGAATGAACATTTGCTGATAGGAAAAGGCTACAGCAGGGGCCCTAAGAAAGGGTTTGAAAACACGTATTGGGAGGTGATATATAATTTTCTAAATAAAAATTTACATATAAACCCTGAAAAAAAAAAAAAAAATGAGCAAATACTTTAAAAAAATACAAAATTGGGGGCTGTCAGTAGCCCCAAAGCTTAAAAACCCTAACCCAATTAAGAAATAAAAAAATGGCGTTAGTTTATTTTTTGCCATTTTTTGAAATTTAACTAAACGTTTTTACTTCAGTTTAAAAATAAAAAAAACTTCTGATCCGTGCAAAAGAAAAACTTTGCTTCTTTCCAATTAAATGCACACTCATTTAATTGGGGAGGGAAGTGAGATAGCAGTTTTTTTTAATTTCCGTAAAAAATGTATTTTGAGAGACAAAAACACCACTTATACCTTTTTCCATCTGAAGCAATAAGATTTGAGTTTTAAGGTTTAGCAGTTAGAGACACCATATCTCTTAGACAGGTAAACATGTATTATGAGGGACGATCTGGCTTGTCAACAGTTTAATGGTCCACAGCTTTAAATAAATTGATATCGAATCCCCGCAAGATGGTGGCAAGAAACAGACCAACAGCTGTAAGAGCCACATAGGTAAATCACTACTGACTGAGAAGTAAATGTAAATAATTAAGATTAGAACCAGTTTTCTAAACTCCTTGGTATGTTTGGCTATCATATAAATGGTTTAATCAATCATATGTTATAGAATACTATCGCAACACCCTTAGATTTATCATTTTGATTTTTTACTCACATCAGATTAACATAAATGTGTCACATTTACTTGAGAAAGTTACAGTATATTTGCCAACAATTACAATCACTGCAAATATCAAAGTAAAACTATTTCACTTCGTATGTTTATTTGGTAAGCTGTGATATAGCTTTAAGCAGCTATATGGTTAATTTTCAGTAGTTGTCTTTTGTCTGTAATTATTTTTAGATTTCACTGAAATTCTAATGCTCATTGCATAAATGTGTTACTTTTTTGATTTACAAAATAGTAGTAATTTAACATGAATGTATATATATTAACTTAGCCATAGCTTCTGAATATTTGTATTATATGCACCGCAAACAAAATTGTCTCTTAATGTATAAAGTTGATTAAGTTCTAACAATATTAGTGTTTTAGCCATGCCACTATTGCTTTAATGGGTATGTTATCTTTATTTGTGAATAAGTTATATTATAGTATTTATATTATAATATTATAAAAAGTAATATCTTTGTACTCGCACTTAATATAGGAGCGTATGGGACAGAAGTTTATTATGGGTGACATAATAAGACGAACGTAATGCGAATTGAGTGAGCAGCACTTTATGAATACTTTTCACAAAATAAAGATGGTGTATCACCAAAAGTCATTGCCTGGGATATCAATTATTTAGGACAGGTAACTAACCTTCAATCAGAACGATAATTTCTGGGCAATGTCTATATTTGCATTATAATTAATTTTTTTATAGATTTTTTCCATTCTGATTATATCTTGTTCCTGTTTTTGGAGTAGTGGACCGAACATTTACTGTTTATTTAAAACATAAAGTATATACTGTATTTAAATTATGGTAAATACAGAAAATACACAGATTGTAATTAGTATTGAGTTATATTAATCATTTGACACAGAGTTATAATAAACACTATCATTATTAGATATTTTCAAATTACAGTCGAGGATACGAAATTCAACCCCTAACAAAAATATATTGCGCAGAAAAATGATTGTAGAAGCGTTTATATGATTTAGTTGAAGGCCGATTACTGAAACATAGTGAGCATTGATTAATAAAAATATTTTTTTTTCAACAAAAAACAGTAAAAGGGATGCGCTTGGCATCACTTCCAGTCGCTGCACATAGCATTGCTATACTAAATATCACTTTCTATTATTTACTATTATTGTATATAACACCCGGGTGAATTAATAAAGTATGATTGGAAAATACAACATTTCACATGTAGTTGCTATTTAATTCGACTATGAAACTTTAAGTTTTCTTTCTGCTATCACTAATTTTTCAAGAACACTATCCTCTCTATCAAATACACTATGTTGAGAGACGAAATCTACAGGAATAACACACTTTCCTGTTAACAACACTAATTCTAAAATCGACCGAGAAAACACTATAATAAACGAGCAATGTTTACACTTATCAAAATTGTAAATTAAAATACCTAAAATGAGTATGCGAATCATATTGAAAAGATTTTTCTGAGTAAAAACTTGTTATTTTAAGATCATACATGTATATACATCCTGATAAATATATAGGTCTGGGTCATAGGAATATTGCCAAAATTGTGTAAAACCTAATATCCAGAAACAACGAGAGAAATTAATTTTAGATTTTTACAATTCATAATTTCATAACAGGTCAGTGAAAGAACACAAGTCAGAATCTAATTGATTGGTAACTACTGACAGAATGGCGGAGAGAGTATGATAAGGTGTATTTGTGGGCTCATACTGGGAGAAAAATATGTGGCAGAATACAAGTCGAATTAAATTCTTGTTTGTCCCTAGCGGTGTCCTATTCTACTTCTACATGATTATATGATTACAATAGCGATAGATGAGCAGAGATATGAAAAAAAGGGTCTATTAATAAATATTTGCAAAAAGAATATGTATGTGTGAATGAATATTTGATTTTACATTATATAATGTTATTGCATTTGACCTCTCTTGATTTTCATGATCAATAATAGAACACTATCTTTACTTACACGAGCGAATGACATATATTATTAAATGCTATATACATATGAGTTATAAGCTGATTAATATAGACGTGTTGCTGAGCTGTCTAAAATAAAAATTATTTCTTTTTACATTTTCTTTTGTATTATTAGTCCTATTGTTTCTGTTCTTTTATTGTTGTTATTTAGATAGGATAAACCAAAACATCATATTATCGGAGCTTGTAGCAAGTGTATGTCACAGAGTTTTCTGCTTTACAGACAAAGCGATTGATAAAAAAAAACTGGGAATAAAGGAGAATTCCTAGCACGAACAATTAATCCACAACAAAGGAGTTGGTTTACAAATGAAAGCTGTAGATCTCTGTGTTGCGATTTGTGACCACTTAAACACGAAAAGCCGAAATTAGCATCCTCTGCACAAGTACAGATATATAATTCAAGTACACACCTAATTTTCTAGATGGACTGTTTCAAACTGAATGCAGGACAAATCTAAATTTCGGACTATAAGCGAAGTATTTGGGAGTATCGTCTTGGCCAACAGCACTGATCAGGGGGGACCATCCATATATGTCTCTGGACGATATTCTTGTCCTTAAGCTATCCGAGCATATAATAATCTTTATACAAAAACGTATTACACTTTCACTAATTTCCAGTTTTGAGAGAAACGATTACCTTTGTCGATCGTTGGAGTAGAAAAAACATAATTCGAGTCAGACTTTAAAAAAAAAAGTAACAATATTTCAGAGCTGCGACTTATAAATACGTGTTTACATCTACATGTATATCATTTCATCTCAGTGCAATGGTATTTTTATGTATATTTTAAAGAAAGTCATGGGAATTGAATTTGCTTTATTTATAAGTTTTTTACACATATATTTAAAATCTTTTAAAAAAGGAAACTTTCTGTCATAAGATTTTGTCTGAAAAACAAGTCATTATAACAAGCATAATAACATTGCTCAATACGTCAATCAAACACAAACATTCACGTCTTTATCTCTTGGGATAGTAATACAATCCATTTGGATTAAAATTGACACTTTCCCTCATTAACTTAATAATCCAAAAAGTAACGGTTATTTGTAAATGGAAAAAATGCCCAATCATTCCTAGTTTTCCTATACAGCAAATGCGATTATATTTGGTCTTTTTTAGTTCAGAGTACATCGGAATAAAATGTCATTAATTTAACAGTAGTCTGCCGCAGTACTATTTATTATTTGACGTCTAGGAGTAACGTATTGTTGTAATCGAGTTTTAAACGGATCGAGCGATTTGTAAGAGATAAACTACAGTCTGTTATTCGATTCACATTGTGAGGCGAGAACTAACGTGATATAATATTTAACATAATGTTTAAGTTTACTGGGCACAAAGACTACAGAAAAAGTGACAATCAATCATACAACACATTCAGGGTGGTTATTGTTTACAACCATATAATTTATATATACAAGTCGGAGGAAAAAATTTCATAGGCTAAAAAGAACTACAAATACCTTCACAGAACAATTAAGAATGGTGGAGTCACCAAGTGGTTAACCGCAGTCGGAACCAGTAATCTAAGGATTGCTTTACCGATATTGCATTATTTGGTGTTCAATACTCTTCATGTCAGAGTGGGACTAGACCGAGGTTATCGCTATTGAAACAAGAAACTTTATTATCAGTGCTAGTACTAAGAGGTATGGATTCAGGAACGAGATTCCGAGAGATGGAGTTTCTCATTCTGGGTTGCACTTGGACATGCTTCCAAACACTATCGAAACTAAAATAAATATTTTGATAATAAACTAAAGAACAGCCTAAACGCGAAAATTGAAGAAATGGTTGCACTCATGGTTTAATTCGAGTTCTGTTGCCATTATACACAGTAAATGGTAAGTGCAAGCTTTTTCGCCCACAGCTCCCTAGCACACCAACTTATAACTAAGTGTAATCAGATTATTTACACAAAAACAAGAACAAGTGGGAGAGATAAATTATTGAATTTAGCAACATTCCAGCAGGTGACTTACTCATGGATCCCAAAAATCAAGGCAAAATTCAAAACTGTTGCATGTTACATCGATGATTGGGTTGAGTATATTTACTGGACCCTAATGCGTTATAGTTGTATATGGTGTTAAAGCTAACATGAATCCCGCCCCACGAAGCCCGGGCAAATATGGTGGTGACAAGCTAGATCGTATTGCTTTATGATGTTGCCTTGTGAGGTAAAATCAATTTTTAAAACTAAAGGGTAATTTTTCAAGGATAATACCTATTAATCGTAGTCATTTTATTTCTATTATACTAGACAATTGTTATTGATGAAATACGTAATAGTAAATGTATCAAAATGAAAAAGCATTAACCAAATAGTTAGTTAATTTATTATCATCCCGTTCTACTGTTTTTTAGATGTAAGCCAACTCAAATAATCAAAATAAAATCAATAACAAAATTCAATAGATATTTAACACGGTTAATAAAAGTTATAAAAAATATTACAAATATGCATTTCAATAAACTCACTGGAGTATAAGTATGTGTCGAAACAAATCATAAATACATACATGTTTCAAAAATGATCACAAAAATATTTATCATGATGAATATACGGATGATGATATTGCTTTTATACTATTATGCTTTTGGTGATGAAATTTCGCCTATTCTTACTAATGCTTATAAAAAATAATCTGTTTGACACCGCAGAAATTATATCATATGATAAAACTTTTCCTGTTATGGATATTGCTGTAGTAATTTACAACTTATCAATTGCGTCGAGGAGAGTAAAGGTCCTACTTTTATGATAAACTAAATATAAAGAGGTACCCTGCGTTTGAACAGAGATTCAGTTGAAACTTGGCGGGCACGATTTGATATTGTTAACTATGTAAAATAAATTTTAGCATTCAACATAGATAACTCTCAGTAGAGAATCTAAATATGGCTTTTCACAGTATCTGTAAAAACACATATAACACACTAGACATGAGCTTAAGAGAACATTCTATAAACTCACAATATCTCTCGTAATCCTTGAGAATGATATTAATTATTATAATAGATACTGTTGCGTCAAACATATTCAGAAAAGGTTATAGTATTGTTGTTTATTAATCAATCATATAACTCAATGAAGGTATTTCAGATTACACTTGGCAGACTTCAATAAGCTCCTTCCCAATCTGACGCAAATATAAGTTTCTTTATCTGTCGCAGATAGTCCATCATACATTCGCATCTCTCCTCCTGTAAAAATAAATTAAAAACATATTTAAAACTGTACGTTTGTAACGTCGATTGCCATTGGATAACCGGCTACTGTCAAATTATGAACAGACTTGAAGAATTTCCATGTGTTTTTCTCTAAAAGAAGGAAGTTTGGTGTATTATAGATTCGTTTTAAAGATTCTCAACAGGTTATATGGCCTCAATATAAACGGTTACTTGCAATATAACCCTTGCCTAGCTGGTCGGGATTAATTTACAAATAGCAGTTTATATAGGGCCATATAACCAATCAAAATCTTCAAAACTTATGATATATCAGAGTTTATTACCCTTCCAGATCCTCTCCGCCTTTTTGATTGGATATTGATCACCCGAAAGAAATTGATATTACCGAGCCAGACGGTAATAATACACTAAATGTCGGCACCTAGTTGGTACCGAGTCCGACGTTTGTTAAACAACATGCGCTGTAGCGATGTGCGTACGGTTTGAGATTTTATCGATTGTCAAAATTTCTCTGATTTATCAATAGCCATTCTTTTTATATAGACTTCGAACAAATGACAGAATATTTACAAAATAGACGATATAAGTAGATATTTAATATTTCTCTAATACAAGATAATATGACTATAAAAATTACATAAGGATTAAACGAAGAATAGTTGGTGGATGACTAGAGGTATTAATGACAACGTTGTGAAAGCTGACTTAACTATTAATTCTCACAAAATAATATATAGAATGGAAAATAGGGGGCTATCTCCAAACAGACAATGGAATACTACTCCTTTTCTCTTGTTTATAACAATTCGTTAGGTTCGAAAGAAATATCTAAGAGTATGTTGATTCTATGTGATCGATCTAGTCGTTGATGGTGAAAGGAGGGTTACCATAAATAGGACGTCTTCTTATTTTTTCTGACGTGGAGACTGGGTTACTGTGGGATAAGAATAGGGCGAATGATTTGTTTAAAATAGTCTAGAACTTGGGCAGGGAGGTAAGGGAAATTAAAATTATTAATATTGTTTTGGAGTGAATATAAAACTAATTATGTGGAAAATATACCTGTCAAAGATTATCTTTATAATCACTCCGAGCCGTGACAAACATATATATCACAATCCAAAACCAAAAATAAACAATAAATAATCAAACGTGATAGCCAAAATCAGAATATAATAGACCTTTTTAACGTTATATAATCATAGACATAAAAGTTCCATGATGGATTTAAAGAACTGAGTATATATCGTTACAATTAATATACATGTAAAAACGTTGACATGTATAAAATGAAAACAGCAAAATATGGCATTCTGGTATATTTTATAATTTTAAGGAGATATTCAGTGTATCAAGAACCAATGATATTTCCTATACATACAAGTAAACGCGGTATTTTGTTACGTAAACCTTAGTGGCTGATTCTATCCTGTTTCATTAAACTATACATGTCAAAAGTTGATGTCCGGGGCTTTATTTGTGTCAACACCATCGAATATGTGAATGATTGAAAAAGCAAATGCAATCTAACTACGCTATATGATTCCCATGAACGAAATCTTTCTCACCTGTTATAAATGTAACAAAACTGTACTTTATATTTTATTCGGTATAATTTAGAGTAAATAGTTAGTGTGTGATACTCAATATACCTTTATTTAGTATATTTTCACTAAAACAGTCAATAAATTCTACTTCATCAGATGGGACTTAATAATGGTTTTTAGCTAGGTTTTTGTCATCACTTCACAAGGTAAATGGGTGAATAAAAAGACAACCTCAAAGAATGGAATAGATTGAGGAGCGCAGTTCTTCCACACTGCAAATAATTATGGATTGAATAAAAGTGTTGTGTGTCCACAGAACTACTATTCTCCATTACTATGTATCAAAAGCGAATGTTAATTATTGCTAATCTGTAATATTATTATTTTATGTCACAGAGAACTATTTTAATCATTGCTACCAGCTGAGTATTTATCGACAGAGAACCTTTAACTAATTATTACTGCTTATTTATATTTAATCACTAGCGAACTTTAATCATTGCTAAGATATTTTATCACAGGAACTCTAACATTGCTAACGATATATATTTTCTATAACAAAACAGAATAACTTGAAAATTACTCACCGAGAATATCAGAAAAACTTTCTAAGATCTTACTACACAGCAGTAGCGTATCAACTTCGTCGTCACTTTTACCACAATTCCATGTTTCTTAGTTACTATCTTCTGATAAGACCTAGACTGCTACTTCATTTATAAAGTGTGTTAGACATAGAGGTACATCTCAAACAAGTTGACCAACATATCGTCCCAGTAGAAACATATCCACTGAGTGTGATAATGTCACCCTGAAACGAAAAAAATGTAAGTCTACAGTTTAAAATAAACCCCCCCTTTGGGTCCCCAATGTTAAACGTAACAATTATGTATGGAAATCTTGAATTGCTCAGTGGGGTCCCTGTTTGCTGCGGTTCTGGTGGGGAAAAGTTGCGTCTTATGAATCCAGCCCTACCTTGGTGATATTTTTTCATATAACTGGTTTTGGTACACTAGTCGTCCAAACGTTATGCATCCATTGATATACAAGTATACGTATACGGAGGGCTATGGAAGCTAAATCGTCAACCTTAATGCAATAACGGGTTAATTTTCTAATATATTTGAATAGAAGTTAACCCGTTACTGCTCGGGAAGTGGACGAAAAATAAATTAAGGCATATGGCACACGAAACAGGAGGGATGATGTTGGCTAACCTCGGGTGTCATAGACTTAAAGCAACACCAGGGGTCAAAACAAGCACTCCAGTAATTTGAATCCATTTAGTCGCCTCGGAAGATCGCGCAGGGTGGCTGCAACCTCTTATTCTCAAGGGGAAACATATAAACTTAAAAAGATAAATTTCGATTTAATTTAATAGAAAACTTACCAATAGGTGCGGTTCTCCAGCCATTTCTGAATCTCTGTGGCTTTTTTCTGTCTCAACCATAGACAGATGTACATTCATATCTTTATTTAGAGTACTCGATAGATACTTTTTGTTATCGACGTCATTGGTTGCTGTGCTCAGCTCTTTTATCATTTTATTTCTATTCATTGTTAATGCAGGTAATCACCTATTGGGAACCCATTTTTTAGACTGGCTTGCGTCAAGCTGGAATAAGACCGATTTATATCCAGTACAAGTTTGAAAGCAAGTCATTAAAAATCGTATGTAAATATTAATTGTAGTGTTTTAATCATTAGAGGTAATAACAGTCTCCTTCTAGCTATGAACTTGAACTTCAAAAAATGATATGTCAAATTATTTATCTATCAAGCTTATTAAATATGATTGAGTATCGGAATATTATTTTTAGGTGCGACGGACACATGAGCAAAAGTGACTTGTAAACTTGAACATCTGGTTCCCATATATTTACCTATAAAGATTAAGATATAAACTAATTACCCTTATGTACGGGATGTTCTTAATTAGCTACTCAGATACGTTTTCTACCTTCAAGAGAAAGAGTCCATCTGCGGTATAGTAATTTCATCGTGCATGTGTGCACTGATAACCGTATCCGAGGAAAGTATAACCACCATTTCTACGCTGTGAAATAACAAGTAGTGATGATTATAAAATTATTATATTCTTTCCCATTCATTTTACAACATCAAATTCATTTTTTTAGACTTTATAGGATAATTTATCCGAGGTAAAAATGCATTATATACTAGAATATTTGATATTATGCTCTAATTATATGAATTTATAAATCTAAATATTCTAAAATTGAAAGTGCACCTTGATTAACTGAACAGCGCATATCGTCAACAATCAAGCAAAATTAATTTCAATAACATATAAACTTGACAAAGATCAACATACCGTATTCACTGAATGCGTTAATATCGAATATATATGCTTATCTAATTCGATCTCAGAGTGGCTGTTTTAAAATTATCTTTCTGTCTCAGATTGACACGTTTGTTAGAGTCTTTATTAGGTGTAGGCTACTAGACGTAAATATTTATAACTTAACATTATTTATTATCGATGTTTTACGTTTAAGAACTTTAAAGAGGCGACTAAATGTAATATTAATTATTGCAACTTGACAAAGGACGCATCATACGATGACACCGTAAGGACTTAAGGTACGTGACCTGGACTCATGACCCTATTTGCTTTTAACCCGATCCATCATTATTGTCTTTGTATGAGTAACCAATGTGTATGTACACTACTTCCCGAACACAAAAAATATTCTTTAGACTTCGTATAGATTCTGGAACAACAAGTATATAGTTCCTTTTGCCCTAACTAGGTCCGATAACCCCGATGAACATAATTCTAGATATATTTCATAAGCGGATTATAGTTAAACACAACCTATAGTAATATCTATGACCTTAACCTTATTCTGTGGTTTTGGGATCTGAGTGGTCCTTGGCACTTAAACTTTTTAGATATGGTACTCCATTCGTGGTGTTTTCCTTAATCAAAATTTATATTTGACTTTCTTAAACGATATTTGTTATATCTGAGTTTTTTAGAATATAGATTTAATCATATATTTCTTTTAGAATCAATGATTTTCCATACATGTAGGGAACCAATAAATTATCTGAAACATATGTATTTAAATACTGTAGTTATTTTAAAATTAAAGTCTATGCCAAGGCTAGTCCAATTGCCAATGTTCCATTTAATGACAAAAATCTTCTCACTCCCGACTTGCAAGTTAAATTTTTGTGGTCACACATCAAACCGACTACAAAGTAGTCAAGCTGAGCGAAAATAAAATATGAGACTAATATTACGGAGAGAGTGTACGGAATTCCGTAACTCATTCATTAATATACGGGTAGAAATACTTTTCGGGAATTCCCGAACCACAAATATAACATTCTATCCTTGTTGATTCCTGAAACACACAGTATTTAGTAGCCCCCTTACCTATCGGAGATCACCGCACTGCCAGTACTCTTTTGAGGTTGGTTTTAAACTCTATCACATTCATTTTCAGAATTCTAGTAGCCTATTGTAAGATTCTATTGATATTATTACACATTTAGTTTGGTAAAAATAATAATTATGAGGTACATGTATGGTTCAATGATAATAAGACTTCTCGATTGTATGAGTATATGTTATGTGAGTTTTAATTGATGTAATAGACTAATTGTAAATACTATATTATAATAATATCACTTCAATCAGCTGTATTATTACTATAAATTTGGTGTTGTTGCATAGAAGCGTTATAAGGTATATATATTATTTATGTACACCGACCAATATAGCATAAGATCGGCACCTCGATTAGTTAGCGCGAACACGTTTAATTATATAACTACTCATTTAAAGGTAGTAGAAAATACTCTATTCACCTTTACAACTATCAGGTCTAAGTATGAATATACCACACCACGTCCTACACAAGCGGTAGAAACGCTCAAATCTAAAAAGTTAAAAAATATCCAACCCTTCATGGGGCACCTTATAAATGCATTATCCACGGGGAACGGTTTATATAAGAGCATAACATAGCACACACGCCGTATAGGGTATATAATAGGTAGTCTATTTTTTAGGAGAATATTAATTAACAATTCAATGATAATACCACATCTCTTTGTAAATTATTACCCAACCTTGTACATTATCTCAGTTATTTTCGTAGACCGCTCTGAGGATCAGAGGACTGCTCAAACAGAACAAAATATAAAGTTTTTGATGTTTGGTCTAGATGCCATGTATGTATAGTTGTTAGCTGTATAATCATATTTTCCATCTTAGACAAGCTGTACTGATTGGCACTCGAGCAGCATGCTTGGTCTGGATCTCTCCTTGTCGCAGTCTGATGATAGAGAGCAATAATATATGTAGGCCAATTCCCCAACTTCATTTGTTCTATATTAATTCTGATAAAAATTCAATTAATTCCGCGCGTTAGGTAAGAGGTCCATGGTTACACATTTTTATGTTGAGTTACCCGTTTTAATAATTCTTACTAAAGATATAAGATAGATCCTAATATAAAGAGCATATTAATCAATATTGTAAGTTGCCGGTCAAGAATTATTCACTTAAAGAATACTAACCAATGAATATCACAATAGGGAAAAAATATAGTAAGATAAAATCTATGTGGTAAACAAGAAACTCTCATGTTTTAGGAGATAATAAGAGAGATTCTTTATAGTAAATAAGGTGTATACTTGAGATTACTAGACTTGGAATAAACTATTTTTTGGCGTTCAAATGCCATTGAATCCCAAGCTGTTTTTACACAACTACAGATCTCATATAAAACGCTGTTAAGTTATATAATGTTTAATTTGCGTACTTCGACTTGAAAAAGTATAAATGTTATACATATACTAACATGTAAAAGATGATGTCAATCACGTGGTGAATTGTTGTGTGTGGGTCGCTGGCTTGGTGTATTGGTTGGGTCAATTCCCTTTAAATTTAATCATAGTTGGCCGTTGCTGCGCTGGACTGAATGATACGTGCTATACTGCCCTGTGTATATATTATAGGTACACTATACTATCATGTGTAATGTACTATATAATCATGTATTTATGTGCTATGCAATCATTTGAATATGTGCTATACAATCATTTGTATATGTAATTTGGAACTGTATAATCT
Organism: Ruditapes philippinarum; assembly: GCF_026571515.1. NCBI lineage: Eukaryota > Metazoa > Mollusca > Bivalvia > Venerida > Veneridae > Ruditapes > Ruditapes philippinarum. The sequence goes on from NW_026864249.1 coordinate 13,716, forward strand.
TTTATGTTTAAGTTGTATACTCATTTATATATGTACTATAAAATCATTTACATGTGATGTATAATCATATAATACATTATTGCTTATGTACTGTACACAGTAACCTTTTTTTTTTTTTCTCACACAATCTCAAATAAAAATTGTGATTATATACAAAAGTATACAAAAAAGCTTGGTTCAGGATACAACTATATTATAACCAGTCATCTGTTTATCACACTTATATTATGGAACACCTACAAAATTAGAATTTGATGATATTTATTTAAAAGATGTATTGGTGTTGCACATAATATCATATTATAGACTATAGAAGACAATTCTTCGCAATTCTAGTTGCAACATCATTAACTATATAACTTTTTTTTTCTTCTTTTTTTTCTCTTTAGTTTTAAATTCATTGTTTTAAAGACATTTTAAAATTTTCTTTTAATCAGTGATTAAAGTCATGTTCATATCAATTTTGGTTCAAAAATTAAAAGGTGTCATAAATAAATAACTAAAAATGCCTAACTTATATATTCTAACATAATTAACACATGAAATAAATTATCATTGACTTTCTTAAAAGCTGATTTCATTATCTTGTATGTAAAGATTTTTTCTTTATTTTTTCCCCTTTTTTGTATGAGAACTTGTCTTCTGTTCTTTTTTCCATATGTAATTTTTTGCATAATGGATGTTGTTGCAAGTTCCTTTTTTCTTTCTTTATTTTTTCTTAGTTTATTCATGCTAAACTATATTTTTACTTTATTGAGGCCATATTATTTAGAGTTGGTTCACTGGGATTATGTATTAATTTCAGTCAAGTGTAGTTATTTTGTACAATGGATATATAATGATGAATGTATTAAAATAACAATTGTCAATGAGTAATCTTAAGATTTTCTCTTATAATTGCCGAGGTTTAAATGATAGCATTAAGAGGCGTGATATTTTTAACTTATTCCATACCAAAAAAGCTGATATACTCTGTCTACAAGAAACACATTTTATTAAAGAAATTGAAAAAAAAAGTTTACTCCGATTGGGTTGGATTATGTTTTTTTAGTCATGGAAGGTCAAATGCTAAGGGTGTAGCCATTTTATGTAGGAAAAATTTAGGTATTAAAACTAATTCAGTTAAAACTGATGACTCTGGAAATTTTATAATTTTACAAGTATCAGTTGATTCAATAAATTTTCTACTAGTTAATGTATATGCTCCAAACATTGATAGTCCTAATTTCTTTAAAAATATTTTTGATGTTTTAGATTCTTTTAGTGATAATGATTCATTAATTTTTTGTGGAGACTTTAATCTTGTTCAGAATCCAGACTTAGATTACCATAATTATAAATCAAAGGTTCATAATATTAAGGCTAGAAATTTTTTATTAGAAGCTATTGAAGATAAAGACCTAATAGAACCCTTTTAGAGAATTACATGGTGATGTCAGAAAAATAATACATGGAGACGAAACTAACCCTATACAACAAGGCAGATTAGATTTTTTTCTTGTAACAAGTAATCTGTATCAGTTTGTACGTAAATGTGACATAGATGTTAGTTATAGATCTGATCATTCTATTATATATTTAGATTTTTGTTTTGTTCCTGTTAGTCATGGAAAAGGTTTATGGAAATTTAACAATGCTCTTTTACATGATATTGAGTTCCTTGATATAATAAATAAGAAAATAGATGAAATAAAATTACAATATTGTTTACCAGTTTATGAAATAGATTATATTTTAGATATACAAAATACAGAAATGGATTTTGTTATTAATGCTGAACTTTTTTTGGAGACACTTTTAATGGAAATCAGAGGTAAAACTATTTCTTATAGCTCGTTTAAGGCAAAGGAAAGAAATGTTTATGAAAAACAACTAATGGAAGAAATTATTCATATTGAACAAAATTTAACAATTGAAAATAAAGACAAACTTTTACATTTACAAAATGAATTGAATGAACTTAGATGCAATAAAATTAAAGGTGCTATGATCAGGTCTAGGTCACAGTGGATTGAATTAGGAGAAAAACCTTCTAACTATTTTTTGAATTTAGAAAAATCACATTGTTTAGCTAAAACAATTCCTTTCTTAGAACTTGATGACGGAACTTTTATATATGATCAAAAAGATATACTTACAGAAACTTGTTCTTATTATGAAAATTTGTATAAAAATGTTGTTTTGACTGATGACTCTGATATTGATAAAGAATTAGAGAATTGTGATATTACTATGTTGTCTCAGGATCAATCAGCAAAACTAGAAGGTCTCCTTTCGTACGATGAAGTCTCTTTTACATTAAAAAATATGAAAAATGATAAAAGTCCTGGATGTGATGGATTTACAGTTAACTTTTTTAAAACCTTTTGGAATAGAATTGGACATTTTGTTGTGAAAGCTATTAATTATGCATATAATGCTAATTCATTTTCTAGAAATCAGAAATTAGGAACCATAACATGTATTCCGAAAGAAAACAGGCCAAAACAATTTCTAAAAAATTGGAGACCAATTACCTTATTAAATGTAGTATATAAATTAGCTTCAGGTAGTATAGCAAATAGATTAAAAACTGTTTTAGATATTTTAGTGTCAAAATATCAAACTGGATTTGTTAAGAATAGATATATTGGTGAAAATACTAGATTATTATATGATATAATGAAATTTACTGAAGATAATAATATGCCAGGTTTAATTATGATGATAGATTTTGAAAAAGCTTTTGATACTCTGTCTTTTACATTTATTGAGAAATGTCTTTCGTTATTCTGTTTTGGTCCTATGTTTAGAAAGTGGATATCTCTGTTTTTATATAATACTGAAACTTGTGTCATATTAAATGGTTTTTTATCCATTTTTTTTAAAGTTAGACGAGGTTGTAGGTAAGGCGATCCAATTTCACCGTATATTTTCATTTTATGTGCAGAGATATTAGCAGTAAAAATAAGACAATGTAAGGATGTTAAAGGCATAATTATAGATGGGGAAGAATATAAAGTTAATCAATTTGCAGATGATACATCACTTCTATTAGATGGTTCAGAAAAATCTCTCAATACTGCTTTAAAGTTATTAAGTAAGTTTACAGAATTTTCTAGATTAAAGATAAATTTTGACAAAACTAAGGTTATTTGGATAGGCTCTCTTAAATATAGTACTAGGTCAATTAAGACAAGATGGAAATTAACTTGGGGTGATACTCAGTTCAAATTGTTAGGTTTAATATTTGATGTTGATTTAGAAAAAATGATTGACTTAAATTTTAATGAAAAACTTCAAAAAGTAAAAAATAGTATAATTCACTGGAAAAAGAGAATATTAACTCCAATAGGAAAAATTGCTGTTATTAAGTCAATATTGCTTCCTTTATTTACTCATTGTTTCACAAGCCTACCAACACCAAATACTGTATTTTTGAAAACACTTAATGACTTATTTTATGATTTCATTTGGGAAGGCAAGGCAAAAATAAAACAATCAGTACTTATTAAAACATACATAGAAGGTGGTTTAAACATGGTTGATATTTATAGTTATATACATAGTTTAAAGATAAAATGGTTTAAAAGATATTATGTTAGTAATAGCAAAAGTAAATGTTATAAGCTAGTAAACACATTGTTTAATATTGATAACATTTTTAACACTGGAAAGATGTTTTGTAATTTGATTATTAGTAAAATAACAAATTCTTTCTGGATTGATGTTTTAAAAGCTTATATGGTGTTTGTAGATAAACTTTGTATAGATAATATAGAGCAAGTATTACATATGCCACTTTTTTACAATCACAACTTTTTAGCAGGAAATAGATATATTTACATTCAGACATTATATGATAAAGGAATCAGATTTGTAAAAGATATTATAAATGAACAGGGTAACTTTGTAGATTTGATATATTTAGAACAGGTCACAGGTAAACCTGTGAACTTTTTACAGTATCATAGTTTAAAACAGGCAATAAAAATGTACATGCAAAAGTTAAATATTTCTATTAGTAACAATTTGCTTAATGTTCAATATCCTATAATAAATTGTTATGTTAAACCTATTTTAACTATGAATAACAATAAGAAATATGTTTATGAAATTATAGCTAAAAATTCAGACATACCTACAAGTCAAGAAAGGTGGAACACATGTTTTAAAGATAATAACATTAATTGGCAGTTAATATATAGTTATGTTTTCAAATGTTCTAAAGATTCATATATTCAGTGGTTCCAAACAAGAATTATTCATAGAACTTTAGCTACAAACTCACTTTTGTTTAAAATGAAAATTGTTGATAATAAAATGTGTACTTTTTGTAAATGCTGTGAAGAAACACTTTTACATTTATTTTGGGAATGTCAGAAAATTCAAAGCCTATTTCAATACCTTAGAGAAAACTTACATAATTTTGACGATGTTCTTTGTTGTAAATCATTCATATTAGGTACAGAAAATAAAGATTTTAAATATGACATATTGTTTCTAGAATTGAAAAGATATATTTATTTGTCTAAGAGAAAAAACTTTTTACCTACATGTATTGGTTTTAAAAATAGTTTGAAATTAGCATGGAATATCTATAGAAATACACATTTGACAAATGATGAAAATAATAGATGGTCAATTATAAGATCCTTAATTGCTTAAACTACACTTAATATGTGAAACAAAACTTTACCTCGTAACAGATTGTTTAATTGTTTATTAATAAGTAGTAATTTTTATTGGTAAAATATTTTTGGAAAATAAATGGGTTTATTGTATGCATGTTGTTTATATTTATATGCAAAATATATACTGTAGATGTATTTGACAATATTTACATGAATATATTTATTTTGCAACATGTATATTGTATATTAACAATGTAAAGTATGATGGAGGATGACCCCGACCCCCTCATACCTATTACGGGGTGAATAAACGGGGTTACCCAGATGGGGCCTCAAAAAAAAAAAAAAAAAAAAAAAAAAAAGATATTACCGAACTTAACATTTCATGTAAATAAAGAGAAGTAATAAAAAATCATTCTCTATAAAGTCTACGTCACCTTTTTTCAATAAGAAATGAATGCACATATTTTAATGATAACATATAATATGTACAATTATTTGCAGAACATATTTTACATATTCTTCACTTATTTTTGAAAATTGTTTTAGAAACATAATTATATGCATATATAAAATTTCACTTAATTGAGGTAACAACCTTAATTAAAACAGGACTTTAACCTAATGAAAATTTCCTTCTTATTTTAAATACCCGATATTGCTGCTGCTGCACTTACCTTATGATATCGATTTTGATGTTTTATAGAAACAGATAAATGAAGGTCAGGTCTATATTTTCTTGATTTATATTATTAAAAAATCACAATTATCATTATCTACCATAAAATGATCACTCCATGTCCTCGTGAGTATCTGTACTTGTTTAAATGAAACTGACAGCAAATATTTTGCCATGATTTTTATACAATATACAATGTAAATGTATACATTCGAGGCGTATGAACATAAATAATTTAGAACGGCGATAAGATTTCTAAAGTGCTTTAGAGTAAAGAAAGTGTACAAATTTAAGAAAATTATTATTCAATACATTCTAGCATTGATAATCTGATTTCTAAACATCGAGCTTATTATCAACTTTAGACTCCCTAGACCAAATACTGAACAATTTCTTAAGTCTTTTATTTATTCTGGATCTTGTATTTGGAACGGTCTTTCTGATTATATCAAGTCTGCTACATCTGTGAACTATTTTAAAACTTTATACTTGAGATATTATCACACGTCGATGCATTGTATACACACCGGTCTCTCAATAATCGACAGTAAGACCGGTGTACACAATGCACATCGATGTGTACAAATTGATAATCTCTTGAATATATTTACATACATGTATTTTAAAAGTTTGAATATGTTAAATTTATAGTATACCTTGTTGAAGGCCTCATGGAAGTCGTTTGTTATTATTATTATTATTATTATTATTATTATTATTATCAATGAATAACGAATAATTTACAAATGATTTTACCAATTGATGCAAAAAAAAAAAACAAAAAAAAACACTATTTTCCTCTTCAAGGAGCAGGAAATTTCCCGTTTCACAGAGATGAGACCTTTCGTTTTGGTGTATTTAATTCAAGGAATATCGCACCTTTTTGAAAGGAAAAAAATATCACATTAAAATAAAGTTAACCTTTAACCTTCTGGGACCATTAGGGATCAGGCATTGCCACCAGCATAGAACCAGGTCATCCTGCACGTCCTTGCAGTCTGGTCAGGCTCTATACTGCCCATAGCTCAATTTTTTTTATTTTGATATTAAAATCCCTTGACTTTTGAATGGACTGATTCATATTTAAAGCTGGACAGATCCATTATAGAAATATATCAAGTTAAGTGTAAACATTCAAAATAAACTCTAGGTGCGTTCTGTGTAAATCTATTGGCATATATTGAAAATAAGACTTACCATTGCCTTACCAGTGAAACAAAAATGCCATTGGTTATCGATTGGTGCTATGATAGAGCTAGTGGGTGAGTTTAGAGTACTTCCAGTGATACCAATACTTATACGAGTATACCATTGGTAACATTAATTATCATTGGTACCATTTGTTAACAATTTATTCTGAACGGATTTCATCTCGCTTGAATAGACTCGACCAATGCGAGTCTGAATTTTTTATATAATATTGTTACTTATAAACACTATCCGGAAAAAAAACTGTATATGTTTATGATGTCCTTGATTTGTTCAGTTTTTTATTGACATTTTTATTAATATTAATACATTTTAACGGGATTATTTTATTCATTTCAATGCTTCAGTTTTTCTACATTTTAAAATTGTGAAATATCATTTCAAGAAAGTTTCATGTAACAATGAAAATCAGAATCGCCAATTTGAATGACGTTTTAAGTAAGACTTGTCAACACTAATTAACATAGCACTAGTTTGTTTCTGCATATTAATCTGCCAATGGCAAATTTTGTCCGGAAATGTTAATATCATTGATATGCCAGTGGTAAATGAATTAAATGTACCATTGGATACCTATAAATTTACTCCCAGAGCACCCTCTGTCTGTAATTTTTCTAACTATGACAAATTTTGTCCATAAACATTTGTACCGTGGTGATACTATGATATTTAGGTAAACCTACCAATGGTATGGAGTGACTCTGAGAACACCCAGTTTTGGTCGTATCTGATTTTTATTGTCAGTTGCATACAATTTACATTGATTGTATTAGATTAATAATGTACATGTTGTAGCGCATACAAAGAATGTCAAAAAGTGCTGAATTTGCAAAGAAACATTTTTGGGATGGGGGATTAAAGTTTATATTACCTGTACAATAAAATCTGAGTAAATAGAGAAAATAAGAATCCCTAAAGAAAAACCCAACATGGCAAAAATGAAAATGTTGCAGGCTCGGTTTGATTGAGCCTGTTCATGGACAGTACTGTCAAGTGCAAACTACCGTCAACGCCCCCTAGCACCGGCTTAAGCAGAATTCAACATTTAACATTTTGAATTTTGAAACATCCGCAGATGTGTTCAACTTATATTTAAGAACAGATAGCTCGGAGCGCCATTGGTTATATTTGTTAGGATTAGATATTAAGCATTGGTAATAAAAAATGGTTATATAATTTTATCGATGGTATAAATTACTGGGACCATTGGGAATACTCTGAACGCACCAAATGTGTTATAAATACATGTATATAAAAAGTATCCTTTACTTCGAGTACAATAAACTGTAGATTTCATCTTGAATATTTTAACTCGCAAAGTAAAATGAGATATTGCTTATCTATGTACTTGGTGATGCAAGGGACACAACTTGTATAGTCTTGTATTACATGTCCTCTAGAGTTATCAATACAACATTACATGCGTGAATCTATAAATAACGTTAGTTACCCACCAACAAGCATCATGTTGTAAGAATGGTTAAATTCACTTTGCCGGAATAATAAACCTATGATAATATATTAGTTATTTAGTTATGTGTTCAACAAACATCTTAATTGTAAACTTGACTGATTAAACATAAATATATATGTTGTTTATAGCAGCAAAATGTTTTAAGAATTCATTGGAATTTAAACCATTAGATACTATAACTATAAACAAAACCATAATAATCTCTAACATACATCTGATCACCATTGCAAGTCAGACCATGACAAGTATGATCTGTACCAATGGATCTTATCAGTGTCATACTACGTTTAGTTTCAACAAACTGAAGTTTCGCCCCTAACAGTGCTACAACAGCTACATTATCCCCGAAATTGCAAACATCATATGGATTATCAGGAAGATCACACACACTGATTACTATATACATGCTATCAAGTTACTTTAATGTTTTATTCCATTGAGTAAGCAGAATTTCTCCTGAAGGTAGTATACAACTTCCTTTAATGAAACAATCCATAACATCACTATTGATTCTGATGAGTTTCTCTTCGACTGACAATAAACCTGACTCCCTTGCCATCGATCTCTTTACACTCAAATCGTTTTAGTCTGTATTTCCCTGAAATAGAAGTCTACATTATGGTCATAGAAACGATAAAACTTTTTCTGTTAATTGAAAAAAAAATGTAAACAGAAGTGAATGGTAAAATATTCAAATATTGACCGCTGTATTTTTTTATTTAAACAGTTTTCACTAGAAATGTTTTTATTAATGATTGTAGATTTATAAGATGATAGTGATATAAAGAGCAAATATTTAATGATTTATAGATACAACTGCACTAATTTATAACAAGAGGGCCATGATGGCCCCGAGTCGCTCAACAGAATCAACTGCTTTTCAGTGATGGAATGTCAATATATTCTAATATTAAATTTGAGCATAGAATACTTTTAAAACAATAATTTGAAGAAATGCGATGACCTGGGGTATTTATTAAGCTTTTGCTTAAATGGGGATAATCAAATTAATATGGGCAAACGTGATAAAAGACTACCTTAAGAATGCTACAAAGTTTGGTGATCATCTATGAATTATTTCAAAAGGAAATGATGTTCGAAGGTTTTCTCTATTTTTAGCTTTAGTGGCCCCTGAAAGGGGCTAATCAAATTAATATAAGCAAACTTGATAAAAGAGTACCCAAGAATGCTACAAAGTTTGGTGATCATCTATCAATTATTTCAAAAGGAAATGATGTTCGAAGGTTTTCTCTATTTCTAGCTTTAGTGGCCCCTTGAAGGGGCCAATCAAATTAATGTGAGCAAACTTGATAAAAGATTACCCAAAAATGCTACAGACAAAGTTTGGTGATCATCCATTAATTAGTTCTGTAGAAGAAGATGTTTAAACGTATTTCTATCTTTAATTCTAGCGGCCCCTAACAGGGGCAAATCAAATTAATATGAGCAAACAGGATAAAAGACTACACAATGATGCTACATACAAAGTTTGGTGATCATCCATCTATTAGTTCTGTAGGAGAATATGTTTAAAGGTTTTTCTATTTTTAGCCCTAGAGACCCCTAAAAAGGGCTAATCAAATTAATGTGAGCAAACTTGATATAAGACTACCTAAGAATTCATTTAAAATGAAGTAAATTTGCTTAGTAGTTTCAGAGAAGAAGATGATTGTTGACGCATGACGACGGACGACTGACGCTGGAGCATCCCCCTTTGATACTAATAGCTCACCCAGAGCCTTCGGCTCTGGTGAGCTAATAAATAATAGTAATTAAAACTGACGGCTTTATCATAAAACAAGAGGGCCAAGATGTCCCTAGATCGCTCACCTGACCCATCAAACTCATCTGAACAAATACCAAGACAAGCATTTTAACCAAGTTTCATGACAGGTGAGTCAAAAATGTGACCACTAGAGTGTTGGATTTTACATATTTGAGCAGTGTGACCTAGTTTTTGACCCCAGATGACCCATATTCAATCTTAACCTAGAAATCATTAAAAAAAACTTTCAGAATTATTTCCAGGATATTTGGCTTAAAGCAGTAGCCACTAGAGTGTTATAACAATATTTTTCTTTTTTTAGCTCCTGTGACCAAGTTTTTCATCCGAGATGACCCATGTTCAAACTCATCCTAGTAAATTACCTAGACAAGCATCCTCACCAAGTTTGATGACAATTGAGTCAAAAATCTGACTACTTGAGTGTTAACAAGGTTTTTCTATTTTTAGCTCCTGTGACCTAGTTTTTCATCTGAGATGACCCATGTTCGATCTTATCCAAGCCATCACCTAGTCAAGCATCCTGACAAAGTTTGATAATGATTGAGGCAAAGATGTGACCGCTTGAGTGTTAAGGAACTAATGTTGACGGACGACGGACATTCAACGATCCTTAAAGCTCACCCTGAGCTATCTCAGATGTGCTAAAAAAGGCAAGCATTGCCTTTCCTTACTCACACAATCAAAAACTGTATTGTATCAATCTTTTACCTCAAGGGCACATAACTGTTAGCATGATTTTATGATATAAGATCAAAATTTTGAGTGCTACGTGCTCAGGTGAGCTATTTATTTTCTCAAAAACTCAAAATATGATTAAGAATAATTTAAAGCTTGTTCAGCAGAAATCAAAAAAAATTTTAAAGCATGTAATCAACATTAATGAATACTCTCCAGCAGGCAGTAATTAAGGAAATCTCAGATCCAAACTTATCAAATAAATTATCAACATATTCTACAAATATTTTAATTAGTATTGTAACAAAAATATACAGGAAAACTTGCTTCAAGCTCTTGCAGAAGAAAAAATAAAACGACAACTGCATCATGGGTTATTCTCTTCAAACAATATACAATTATAATAGTGCATGTTTGTAATGTCTGTTTTCATTGGATAACTATAACAGTTATATTATCTATATACAAGACTTATTTAAATGAATAAATAAATTTTCATTTTTTTCCCAAAAAGTAGCAATTATAGTAGTATTGTAATTTTTCATCAAGATTTTTTGACTGCTTCTATGGTTACATGGTCATGACTAAATGGTTGTTTGCTTTATAATCCTTGGATAACTATAACAGTTATATTATCTAATACAAGACTTATTTAAATGAATAAATAAAGTTTCATTTTTTTCCCAAAAAGTAGCAATTGTGCTGTATTATAATTTTTCATCAAGATTTTTTGACTGCTTATATGGTTACATGGTCATGACTAAATGGTTGTTTGCTTTATAACCCTTGCCTAGTAGGTTGGGTTATATAAGTTTACAACAATATAAACAGGGCCATATAACATTTTAGTCTGGTTTACCAAAATACCAGAACTTAACATAATAACCAATATAACCCTTGCCTAGTAGGTTGGGTTATATAAGTTTACAACAATATAAACAGGGCCATATAACATTTTAGTCTGGTTTACCAAAATACCAGAACTTTACATAATAACCAATCCTTTGCCTATCAAGCTGGGTTATATGAGATCACAACAATATAAACTTGGTCATATAACTTTTACAGTTCGGTTTATCAAAATACATGTACCAGAACTTAACAAGAGCTGTCGGAGGAGCATTGTGATCCACTTTTCTCAATGCTGGATTATAAACTTAAACTTTTCTAAATAAATAGAAAACTTGAATAAGTGAATTCACATTGACATTTTGACATGAAAATGGGTGTGGCTCATGTATCCACATAATCAAGTTTCAATGTCAGAAATGAAAGTATTGACCATAAACAAAAACGTTGAAAATTATTAATTATATCTCACATTTAAATTTAACAATATCCAAGAAGTATTGTTAAATCACTATCAATCATACAATTTCACAGGTCATCGTCCCGTGAAAATTTAGATTTTAATATATGGTTACCATGGCAACAAGAGACAAAATCTGTAAATTTCTTTCTTTTTTTAAATCTGCTCACATGATATATGTATATCATTGTATGTCCTGGACAGATCATGCATAATGACTGTGTTAACTGACGTGACCCACTCCAAATCAGTTAACTAAGTCATTATGCATGATCTGTCCGTCTTACACCTGAAATCAATTTGAATAATTAAAACAAACCTGTAAATTCTTTTAACCTGCTGAAACAGCAAGTGACTAACCTTTGCCACCAGTATAGAGCCAGACCAGCCTACACATTCGTGTTGTCTGACCAGACTCTATACTTAAGACTGGCCAACTTTAATTTTTTATTATCTTTTGGGTATTGTATATTAGCAGAGACATAGATACATTATCCATATTTCTGGTATAAGCAAGTTAGTATGATTTAACTGCCTGGTAAAATTTTAATTATTAAGAATCTAACGAAAATGGTAATCATGATCAGTTATCCAGGAATATGGTTTACTTTAAAAACAAATCTTAACATATTTATTCATTTCACCATCCATTTTATGTAATATCTTATTCAATTACACAAAATTTTGGCAATTTCAATCTGGCAATCTTACAAGAGAAAGGATAAAGATCTTTATATCCCTCTATGGTTTTCTTAATCGTATCGGTATTGTCCACCGTATCCCCCAATGACGTCATCCCGTCATCCAGTCTTTTCAGATGTCCAATAGATTGAAGGTTATGTCATAGGTAGGGATGTCATGTTTATCCGTTTTAAAGACTATGATCGGTTTTCAGCTAAAAACTGACTTTAACTGAAAACCGACCAAAACCTTTAAAATTAGAAAATTCAAAAACCAGTAAGCAAGGTTAGTATTTGAATAAAAGCTGACACAGAAAGTGACAAATGCCCCCGAAGGATTCTAGTTATAAACTACCTATTTCATGCTATGTGTGGTGGTAAAAATTGACAAAATTCGTACTCCAGCAATGACCTTTAAGACAAAGAAACCTGGGTCTTGTTAACAACAAATTGTCCAGCATGGTGACTTAATATTTTTTTAGATAAAAATTGAAACTTTCATGTAAATGGAAGTTACAGAGCAGACACAACAACCACCATTTATATGTATATAACATAAATATTGAAAAAAGTTTAAATCCCAGCAGTGACCTTGAACTAAAGAATAGGAACATGGGTCTTAAGGGCAACACATCATACATTTATGATAATTTCATATGTGAAATAAAAAATAAAATCCTTTCATGCATATTAGTTTCAGAGCAGACAAGAGAATTTCTGCCTATATGTATATCAACATCACAATTGACGAAGTTTGAACACCCAGAGTGACCTTGACCTAAGTCATAGAAACCAGAGTCTTGTTCGCAACACACCATACATCTATGGTTATTTCATATATGAAAGAAAAATTAAAATCCTTTCTTGCATACTGAAGTTTCAGAGCGGACACGACCACCACCATCTATATATATAACATGTTTGAACCTCAACAGTGACCTTGACCTTAGTGGTTGAAACCCGAGTCTTGTTCAAGACACACCATACAACTATGATTATTTCATTTGTGACAGAAAAATTACAATCCTTCTTTAAATACTGAAGTTTCAGAGCGGAAATGACAACCACCTTCTATATTTATATAACACAAAAAATGACAAAGTTTGAACTCCCATAGTGACCTTGACCTTAGTCGTAGAAACCCAAGTCTTGTTCACGACAATCCATACATCTATGGTTATTTCATATATGAAAGAAAACTTAAATCCTTTCATGCATATTGAAGTTTCAGAGCAGACACGACCAACACTGTCTATATGTATAAAACATTTTGAGGTAAGGGGCTATTTTCTTTGTTATTTTCTTTGTTATCTAAGGGTTACTAGCTAAGGGCTACTAGCACATAAACCCTTTGATTACTGAATGAACCTATTGTTCTCTTTTGTTCTCTTTACTGTTACATAGCCCCTAAACCCAAAATGTTTGCTCGGACGGACTGACAGACGGACGGTTCGATTTTAATATGCCAACCTTTAGGAGCATAAAAAGGGGCGGAAAAGTTTTAAATTGATTCTAAATATGACCTTAGTATTTTATGACAACATATGACAATTGTTTGTAGTTTAGTTGTACTCAATAATGTATTTTTTCTGTGATATGGCAGAATAAGGTACGACCCTAGCGGAAAATAGGTACTCCATATTTGGATATGTATTGTAATTATTTTGATTACAACAAAATGGCATATCTTGTCATAAAGGAGCAACATAAAGGACGTTCATATAGACATATAGGCAAAATTAAAACTGTTCAATAGAATTTCTTAAAAATTGGCATATTGTTAGGATATGATAACAGAAACATTTTAAGCAAAACAAATTGGGGTCACCGTTCTTATTTTTAGTTATCTGCCCTTGAATTGGAATTTTTCGTTAAATTAAAGGGCAGATAATTTGCAATGAAAAAAAAAACATTACATTTTTTTCTTTTATTTTCATGAAGCTTACCTTCGTTTTAGTCGATATGCAAAATTTCAAGAAGGAATTTAGAGTGGATAATTTTTCTTCCACTTCTTCTACATCTGTGCATATTTTTCTTAAAAATGGCCTTTATAAAGAATGTAAAGTATCTCTATTTTCATTGAAAAAAAATTAAAAGAAATGATATAAGGAATTGTATGTTAATATGTATCGTACTCAACAGTAAAAAGAAAAATATAATTCAGAAGTAAAAACAAGAATTCATTTAAGTATGTATAAGTTATCTGCCCTTGAACTGACCTCAAATAAGTAGAAAATTCTGATTCAGGGGCAGATAACTCAAAAACGAGGATGGTGACCCCAATTTTTTTTTCGCTTAAAATGTTTCTTTTATCATATTCTAAGAACATGCCAAGTTTAAAGAAATTCTATTGAACAGTTTTAATTTTGCCTATATGTCTATATGAAAACTCCCGAAAACGTCCTTAATGTTGAAAATCTAAGGATTTTATTAATACAGTCAGTTAAGTGTTAACACAGTTATTACATCATCGTTAAAACAGTTAGCATTTTTTCTAACCTTGACACCCCTAGTCATAGGCACTGTTAATAACAGGTTATATGGCCCTCAGGTGCCTGTTAGTTTATTTTTTAAGGTGGTAAGGCGGCCACCTGAGTAGAACCATCGATATTCTGTAACCTGGCTGGACATGAAAAACTTCTGATGTTAGAGGCCAGCAGACATTTTATTTCTAATCTTTTACATGTTTTGTTGAAAGAAAATTATACTTTTACACCTGAAAAGAATTATATTTCTATAATAGAAATATATTTTACTTAAAAACCTATTACAGCTTCAGATTAATCTTGCAAGTCAAACTTTAACCGGGAATTTCTTTAAGTTAACGAAGGGGCTATATTTCATTCAAAATTCACACACTAGGAGATAGGGATCTTGAATAATTACCTATAATTTCAATACAGAAAACATACGTGAAGTTTTAAAAGAATACTTTCAATTGTTTGAAAGATTTTTTTTACCATGCATAAACAAAAGGGCCATGATGGCCCTGATGTCGCTCACCTGTATATAGGGCCCCGGAGCGGGGCAAGTTTAAACCTCAGGGCTTTCATTTGAACAAACTTGGAAGACACCCATTAGAAGATGTTTCATGATGTTAAGTTTTAACTACACACATATAATGAAAAACAATGACCTCTCCCCCCACCCGGCAGGGCCAATTTTAGCACAAGGGCTTTTATTTGAACAAACTTGGTTGACACCCATAAGATGATGTTTCATGCTAAACATCTAAGCTCTAGCTCATTGGGTTTATTAAAAGAAGTTTTTTAACTTTTTACTATCCACATAATTAGTTAAAAACCATGACACCCCTGGAGCGGGGCCAGTTTTGACCCAAGGGCTTTTATTTGAACAAACTTTGTATACACTTACAAGAATCATGCTTAATATCTAAACTCTAGCTATTTGGGTCTTTTCAAAGAAGATTTTAAAGTTTTTGCTATACACATATAAGGAAAATCAATGACCCCTGGGGCTGGGCCAATTTTGACCCCAGGGATTTTATTTGAAAAAACTTGGTAGACACCCATTAGAAGATGTTTCATGCTAAATATCTTAGCTCTAGCTCTTTGATTTCTTTAAAAGAAGATTTTTTAAGTTTTTACTATATGCATACAGGGAAAAACAATGACCCCTTGGGCGGGGCCAATTTTGACCCCAGGGCTTTTATTTGAACAAATTTGGTAGACACTCATTACAAGATGTTTCATGTTAAATATCTTAGCTAGCTCTTTGCGTTCTTTAAAAGAAGATTTTTTAAGTTTTAACTATATGTATATAGGGAAAATCAATGACCCCTGGGGCTGGACAAATTTTGACCCCAGGGCTTTTATTTGAACAAACTTGGTAGACACTCACTCCAAATATCTAAGCTCTAGCTCTTTGGGTTTTTTTAAAAGAAGATATTTTAAGTTTTTTTTCTTTCGGTTGCTATGGCAACCAGAGTTCTGCATGGAATTAAATTCTTCGATCAATATTCAAAGGTGAACACCAAAAGAACATTCATGTGAAGTTTGGATGAAATTGACTTAGTGGTTTATGACGAGATGTCATTTAAAGTAAAAGTTAACGGACGGACGGCCGGACGGACGGACGCCGGAGGGCCGGACGTCGGCCGAAAAGCGATCACAAAAGCTCACCCTGTCACTTTGTGACAGGTGAGCTAAAACTTAAACAGGCATTCCTTATGTTACAAAGAGCTTTAACTGTTTGAGATTTTTGTTTGTTGCTAAGTTTTTTTTGTTTTTATATGGGAGGGAGAGAGAGGGGACAAATGGATTTTAAGTTTTTTCCCAGTTAAATGATGGAGGAAAACCTTAGGTGCCCCTAAAGTGCATTATTTCTGACACAAGCCGGCACCTGAGTAGATCTACCAGCATCAAGCCTTGAACAGAAACACACAACAAGAGGGTCATGATGGCCCTGGATCGCTCACCTGACACAATCGCATCCAAGCAATGTCTAAAAAAAACATCATGGCCAAGTTTAATGACAACTGAGTCAAACATGTGACCTCTAGTGTGTTATAAAGATTTTTCCATATTTGGGCAATGTGACCTAATTTTTGACCGGACACGACCCATATTCAAACTTGACCTAGAAATCCCCAAAACAACCTTCCTGACCAATTTCCAGGAAATTTGGATCAAAACTGCAGCCACTAGAGTGTTAAAAAAGATTTTTCTATTTTTAGCTTCTGTGACCTAGTTTTTGACCGGACATGGCCAATCTTTGCACTTGACCCAGAAATCATCAAAACAACCTTCCTGAAAAATTTCCAGTATATTTGAATCAAAACTACAGCCACTAGAGTGTAAACAAGCTTTTTCTATTTTTAGCTCCTGTGACATAGTTTTTGACCTGAGATGACCCATCTTCGAACTTAACCTATAAATCATCAAAACAATCTTCCTGACAAATTTCCAGAATATTTAGATGAAAACTGCAGCCCCTAATGTGTTAACAAGCTTTTCTATTTTTAGCTCCTGTGACCTTGTTTTTGACCGGAGATGACACATCTTCGAACTTAACTTAGATATCCTCAAAACAACCTTCTTGACAAAATTCCAGAATATTTAGATGAAAACTGCAGCCACTAGAGTGTTAACAACCTTTTTCTATTTTTAGCTCCTTTTACCTAGTTTTTGACCGGAGATGACCCATCTTCAAGCTTGACCTAGATATCATCGAAACAACTTTCCTGACAAATTTCCAGAATATTTGGATAAAAACTACAGCCACTAGAGTGTTAACAAGCTTTTTCTATTTTTAGCTCCTGTGACCTAGTTTTTGATCGGAGATGACCCATCTTCAAAGTTGACCTAGATATCATTTAAACAACCTTCCTGACAAATTTCCAGGAAATTTGGATCAAAACTGCAGCCACTAGAGTGTTAAAAAGATTTTTCTATTTTTAGCTTCTGTGACCTAGTTTTTGACCGAAGATGACCCATCTTCAAGCTTGACCTAGATATCATCGAAACAACTTTCCTGACAAATTTCCAGAATATTTGGATGAAAACTACAGCCACTAGAGTGTTAACAAGCTTTTTCTATTTTTAGCTCCTGTGACCTAGTTTTTGATCGGAGATGACCCATCTTCAAAGTTGACCTAGATATCATTTAAACAACCTTCCTGACAAATTTCCAGAATATTTGAATGAAAACTGCAGCCTCTAGAGTGTTAACAAGCTTTTTTCTATTTTTGGATTCTGTGACCTAGTTTTTGACCCGAGATAACCCATCTTCGAACTCGATCTGTATTTCATTGAGACAAACATTCTGACAAAGTTTGATGATGATCCAATCAAAACTGTGACTGCTAGACTGTTCACAACCCAATTGTTGACGACGCACGACGACGGACGCCGGACATAGCCCCATCACTATATCTCACCTTGACCACTTCGTGGTCAGGTGAGCTAAAAATGATCTCAAAGACATGATGTGTGAACTTGTAGGTAAATATATCTTTTATAGCTGATGACATATAAAGTTGCAAGCAAAATGTTAAACCAAGTGATAGGCCAATACAAAGATATTTAAGAAAGTTACACTATTCTTCAAACAGTCAAATATAAAAGAGCTGTCAGTGGAACAGCATGCTCGACTATTCACAGTGCTCAATGGTAAAACAACAGCCTGGTCAGACTGCACAGAGTGATGAGTTTTTCATTTTTGTTTCCAGTATTCCAAATTTTCAGAGATATTATAGCTTTATACAATGTAAACAATTGTATTTAACATTACCTATATCGAATCTTTCCCATGCTCGTTTCCGACTGTACCCATTCACTTTCTTGAATGCAAACACCACTGCCTGAAATTTTGAACATAAAATTAAAACATCAAATTATATACACTGAAACATAACAAACATGTTTGTTACAGGAATTTCATGTACTTTCCCCCCGCGTTTATGCCGGTATTTGTTTCAGACACCTCATTAGCTCCTACATTTGATTACGACTATGACAATCTTCGAGTTGTCCATTAATCACTTTGTGGGATTGCTGGAGTTTCCGGTTTTTCATTATCAAAATTAGCATCTTAAATGATTATTTGTTCCTGAAGCTTGTAAACAAATTTGTTACAATGATATCCTCGACTATATAGTGAAACTTTTAGATGGAAATATTTGAGTATCATATATGAACATTTATTTGATACATTTTATATCTTTACTTAGTAAGATGCAAATCTCAACCATTGTATTGTTACGTTATTTAATGTTCATTATTACAATACAATTTATTACACGCAAACATGTAAGTATTTTTTCATACATTTTGTAATCATAATACTAACGATATAAAGCCCAATCAATTTATGTCATGTTTATTAAAAGTCCATTATTTTCTTACTGTAAAACACATTCATGCCAAAAAAACTTATAAAATCATGTACCGGTACATTATATATTATGTATAATAGTATAGGGATTGGTTTAAATTTTCCTTTAATAATGCCTATCTATATTTTACAATGGACTGCAACATGAAAATGCACAGTGAGATTTAAACAGACCTGTACGAAATGTTACGTCAGGAATTGGGGCGGAATTTCGGCACTGATTACGCCCAGAAAGTTAAAATTCCTTTAAAATTTTCAGTATATGATAAGGGTTAATTTTACGGGCGGATTTTGGGCGAAAATAGCACGGAATTTGGCACGAAATATGTAAATGAGCAGGAAAAAATTCCGTGCGGATTTTTGAACGGAATTTTAGGCATGGAACTATTGGCACGGAATTCCTGGCACGGATTCTGGGCGGAAATGGCACGGAATTTGGCACGAAATATGTAAATGAGCAGAAAAAAAGGCCGAGCGAAAAACTGGCACAGATCAAGGCACAGAACTGGGCACGGAATCTGAGCACGGAATTTTGGCATGGAATAATCAGAGAAAAATACAATAAACAGTTTGTTTTTTTTTAATTTAGGATGACCATTTTGTCATGTACTTTGGACCATTGATAATTAAATAACTGGCTAAACAATTGTATTTAAACAATCTTAATTAAAAATATGCATCTAAAATTATAGTTTATATGTAATGATTAATTCAATATTCATGAAGTAAACTTCTCTATAAGCTTATGAGTAAACATACATGTATGCTTATATGATTATTCTCTTAAAATCACATAATCACATCTAATTGTATTTCAATAATCCAAGTTAAGATATGAAAATTATCACAGTTTGTTTTTCTTCACAAATAAAAGATATCCTTTTTGTCTACATACAGAATACATCCTACATTAACTTGAAGTGTCACAAACAACTTTTTTAAAGTGCAAGTATCTGTACATGACTTTTGTAGGTACTGCTGCTTTCTTTGATCACCTTTATTTCAACTATTATGTTGTCTGTCACAAACCAAAACTTTCTTTCAAACTGATTATCAAACCACAATGTTTCCCCATTATGTCAGCTACCGTCCTGTGCAAGTGTATCCTAGTGGCACGTCTTGTAGTTGCGTTCACCTTTAAGGACAAAAATTACAATTAATTTAAAAAGAATGGAAACAAATTCTGTTCTATGGTAAAATACAATTGTGTTCCATTATAATATTTCATCTGGAGTGTTAAAACACTGTACTCAAGCAAATGCAGTTTCAAAAATACTATAGCAACATCAGTTCACAGTAAGCAGATGATGTAACCATTTGCCCATTTATATAATGAGTACTTTAGTAATTACACTTTTGATGTCAAAATTGATAATCTTTACATTATCTGGGAAACAATTGTACTCTAAAAATGGTTTGTTCAGATATTTAAAAATACATGTTATTACCTTTTCAGACTCCAAGGTAGTGAACTATTGCTGATACTATAAACACTAAGTTGGCAAATTTTCAGTCTGCAATGGCCCAGTCTGCAATTATATATTCTCATAATTTAAATTATATGTATATTATAACATGTGAGATCTTATAGAAATTTAGCACTGTAAAACATAAGCTCAGAGGCCAGTCTATGGACCATGACCTTTAAACAAATAATTTTGGTAATACATCTAGATTTAATAATCAGAAAATTATTCACAGCATGTAAATGTAGTTTGAATAATAATTTTATCAACATTACTTTATAGTTATCAACCTTTTTTTATAGAAACAATTTTTGCTTACTGCCACAATATATTTTGATTGTTTATAATTTTTTGCATAAATGTATCTGAAAGTTGTTTACCTGAAACTTTTTACTATGATTCTTTTGTATAATCTTCCTTTCTCAGTTCACTCTTAGTTCATTTACAACAACCAAACATTTCCACAATCTTGTCACATTTAGATAAATGTTTTCTTTGAAAATTCCAAAATATGTACACAACATTCAAAAACAAGATGTAATCTCCAAAATTTTGCATGAAATTCCTTTGTGGTGGCATTCAATAAGCAGCTGACCCATATATCTGAGAATTCAAATTGTTCAACAGTTTAACTGGTTGGACAGATCCATCATTATGTGAAACAGGGATTATCCAAAAATATCAAAACAGTCCCACCATCTTTTTATTTTTTATTTTTTTGAGTGTAAAAACATATCAAATGATAAGTAAATGTAGAATTTGAAAATCATAATAAGTTTTTGAAAAAAATCAATCAATTACCTTCTTAACTGATTGTTTTGAAATGTATACTGCATAGACTACAAATGTACTTTAATAATCACATGGAACAGTCTGATCAATATACCAGAATGCCCCATCAGAAGATTAGTCATGCATAGATAGAGGGAAACACAAGTGTTTATCATTAGTCTTATCTGATCTTAACCTTAGTGTAATATTTATTTATCCTGACTTATAAGAAATTATCAAGCACACAGTGGTTATTATATTTAACACGTACATAATTGGCAATAATGATTATATATGTGTTTATTGTACGCAATCATAAATTTAATGGAAATAATTAAAATATATGTGTTTATTGTACACATAAACTAAGTGGCAGAGTAAAGTGTAAATAATATAAATGTATGTCTACAAATTTCCAAACAAACTTGCTAGTTGATTATGAACTATTTTATATGGCATTTAAAATATAAATTAAAGTTTAAAATATCATTCTTAAATTATTTAACAATTAGTTGCTTAAAAGTCATGCTAAAATATATAGATACACACTGCAGGGAAGAATTACTCATGCATTAAGATATGTAATAATTTAATTAATTAGCATACAATATACATTTAACTTCAGTATCTTTAGTAATGTATATATTACTCGAAATAAGCTATATGATATAGAAAATTAAATAAAATTTAGCATTAGATTTTTAAGCTCTTTTGAAAATTAATAACGTTTGACAAAATCTGTTTAAATAACAGATATAAATAACACTTCAATTATTTCACCAATTATCTTTTAATTGTTTAATTTCCATTCTTGTGTACTAATTTAATAAAGTATTCAGTGAAAACTTCCAAACAAAAAATTCTAAGTGTAAAATAATTCCACCTCAAATGACTAAGATTGAAATTACGCCCGACAGAAAAATCAAAGTTCTGAATTCCGCCCCATTCTATCTCAAGAAAAAGTTAAGTTTGAAATTCCAGCCAAGGTACAAAATTCCGCCCGTAATAAAATTCCGCCCGGAATGGTTCTTGTTTTACGCCCAGAAATGTTTTCCGTGTGGGGCGGACTGACACGGAATTTGCTTTTCCGTGCTTAGTCCGCCCAGAAAGCAATGATTCCATCCCAATTCCGTGCCATTTACGCCCAGAATCCGTGCCAAAATTTCGTACAGGGTATATGATGAGCATCATTTCCATATAACGATATGTTTTATAACAATCCAATTGACCAGCTAAATATGGCTAAGAATGGGTAACTTTCGTTAAAAAAACCCAACAACAACAACATAGTATATGATCTTCTTAGTAGTCACTGATGCAGGGACAGATATTCTGTACATGATACCTAAATTCTGTACTTTGATCACCTATGAATATGTTACGACTGTATGTGGAAGTACACCAGATTCAACAGCGTATTCAACAGAGTCAAAACAAAATCAAAGAAAATTATCAGAGGACAAAAAAATTATTTTTCTAACTTTTTTGATCTCAGTTTGATTTTAATTTTATCTTTACACGTGCCAGATATAGCATATGTTCAGGTATCAACAAAAAATTTGATATACTTCATGTACATAATAACCCTTGCTCACAGATGGAATTGTTTCCCCAAGAACCAAGAACTAAAGGTAGTTGACTGTGTACTAATGTGAAAAACAGCGTTGTCTGAGAAAAAACATTTTAGTTCTTTGACTATACTCAGATCAGTATGATCACAATGCTTGATTTACACAGTACATTAAAAATTAAAATTTAATACTATACCCATTACACTGACATGTGCAATTTTCATAGCTGTTGAAGTCAAATGTTTGTCTATTTTACTAAATGTTTTGTCACCTTAGTGCAGTAACGGAGTAAGTTCTTCTAAATTTAATAGGAGGTAATCAGTTATTGCACTCAGGTGACAAAATTTTATTTTGTATGTGAGGTTTGAGAAATCAGCCGATTCAGAATTTTTATTTTTCAACGAGACTGATAAGAAACTGATTTTTTTTAATAATTTCTCCAATGCCAGGGACTTTTGTCAATAAGTACATTAAATCTTGAATGTTTTTGTTGATACTTGAACATATTTCACATCTGGCATATATCAATGAAACTATCAACTCAAACCTAGATCAAATAAATGTCATATGCACTGATAAATAAAATTGTTTTTACATCATGTATTTTCCTTCGATTTTGTTTTGACTGAAAACACGTATACTGTAAAGGTGTTGTGAAGTGACGTGAGTGACGTGAAAATATTGACGAATTTCACAAATTGACAAAAATCACTGAAAATTTCTCTAGCTTAGATTTTAACCAACCTGTTTTCAGTTTTAACTCTACTCTAAGATTGGTGATTCGCTAATATTTCCTAGTGCAAGATTTCGGGAATTTCCTATTTTTCGACACGCGGAAATATCCGATTATACATTTCATGTATATCTGTAATATGTCCGTTAACATTACATTTCATCTCTAATTACCACTACTGACACTATCATTACTGACTTGGTAATATGATGACGATATTATCAAAGAAATGATAATTACGTTTTATAAGACATTGACATTTGTTTCCCATTATTATCACTGTCTTGTAAATCATGCTGTGAAATTAACAAGTCAATAGTATAGCAAGCAGAACAATGCCCCCTTCAGGAGTACTATACAGTGCATGCCAATCTATCAATTCATTATCATACTTCATGGATACGTTAAAGAATTCTAATTCAGTCATGAAAATTATTTTAAAAAATGTTTAAGTTCTGATCTCACTTATACAACTCAAAATCTATGCATTTGTGGCTTTTATAAAAAACAAGAGAGCCATTACAGGCCTTATATCGCTCACCTAATTAAAAATATTCTACATGACAAAGAATAAATTATAAGGAATTAATAATAATACTATGAAGAAAAGGCAGATATAAGGTCAAAATCTAAATCTGATATTACAATGTTTATATCTGCATCTAAAAAATTGAACAAGCCAAAGAAAAAACACTAACTACTCAGTAGCTAATGTGGAAGTCAGTGGTTGTAATAAGAAGTTAATAGCTGATTCACTTGTTGCTATGGACCATTACTGGTTAATGACAGTCAAGGTCAAATAAATGTCATGGTTACATTTGAACTAATCACCATACAGCTTTTGTCATAAGAGTTTCTTTATCCAATCATAAATCAAAGCCATAAAAGAATCAACAACTTTTGACTGACTAAATTCCATATTTGACTAATGACTACGGTCATTTATAGGTCAATGTCAATTTTGTGATCAGGTAAGCTAAATATGCAAACATATATACTGAATAAAAACTCAAATCTACATACCAAAATAAAAGCAACTGTGCCATTAACACCAAAACTCCAAAACAGAGAACACTTACCTCTGGTACCCATACATCAAACACATAGTTCACATCATCTAAATGTATGTTCTTATTTATCTGTTTAATCCATGTCAAGTATGTGCTCAGTAGTAACTCTATCTACAAAGTAAGAATTGGTATGAAAAAACATGTATGTACTATTTTCATTGCCATTACAAACCATTCAAATTGCCACTAATACAATATTTATTGCCATTTTAAACCAATCAAATTGCCATTAATACATTGCCATTGTAAACCATTCAAATTGCCTTTAATACAATATTTATTGCCATTATAAACCATTTAAATTGACATTATTACAATATTTATTGTCAATATAAACGATTCAATTGCCATTAACCCTTTACCTCATAAATACGCGAAACAACGCACTTTTGACCCCCCCCCTCCCTTATTTAGGCCTGAAATAGTGAAAAAATGTCCTATTTGACCCCCAACACATGTTTTCGTTCGAGAAATGTTGCTCAAAAGTGAGCGATTTTTCGGGCCCGCTCCCCATTCAAAAGATACATCAGGGGGTTGCCAGAAGGGGGATGTGCCCCCTTTTATTTGGGGGGGTTGAAGGGGGCGGAGTCCCCCTCATTGCCAAAAAAATTTTGGACTTGTGAGAGGCTAAAAATGACCCAAGATCGATCATAAGGTAACGTGTAACCAACGCTGAAAAGCCTTTTACTCTATCTCAATCCCTTGAGAAGTTGCAGCACTTTGAAATAAATTTTGATAGAATACATCGAGGCAAAATAGTGATTTTTGGCAATTTTGAGATGTCCCTTCGTTGCCATGGTAACAGGAAATTTCAGACTGAGCATGTCGTTACAAAGGCAATGGTCCAGTTAACATTTGTGCCAAATTTGATTAGTATTGAACCTTTTTTATAGTTTCATAGCAGTTTGAACATGTAACAGGAGGCTTTTCAGTGAAAACGGCCATTTTTCACAATATGCTCATGAGGGAAAGGGTTAATACAAAATCTATTGTCATTGTAAAACATTCAAATTGCCATTAATACAATATTTATTGCCATTGTAAACCATTCAACTTGCCACTAATACAATATTTATTGCCATTATAAACCATTCAAATTGACATTAATATAATATTTATTGCAATAAAATACCACTATTATTGCCATTAAAGATAATCTATATTGCCATTAAACACTATTTATATATTTCCAGTAAATACTATTTTCATTACCTTACTGTATTCTCTATCAATAAAGAACATTTTGGAATGATATACCACATTTATAACTATATACCAATTATGTTGCCATAAAATACCATATACTCTGTACACATATTGCCATAGAACGCTTTTTTCATCTTTATAATGTACCATTTATAATATTGCCATCATATACCATATAATATCATTCATTATGCCATGAAGCTATCAAAGAACCAGAGTTTTACCAGACGTAAAAACCCACATTTTACATGCACAAAATGACTCAAGTGACCCCTTCAAAATGAAAGAAAATAATTATAATTTAAAAAAGAGGGCAATCATGAACATATTATGGACAGTTTAAGAGTCAAAACAGAACAAATCCATTTTCTCCTTTTTTTGGTTGGGTTTTATGTCGCACCAAAACAGTAGGTCATAAAGCAACTTTGGAGGAAGACCCCTCCGTGCATTACCTCAGACAAGAAAGGGCCACCCAGGTAGAACCACCAGCTTTCTGTTAGCTTGCTTGATAGTTTTCTCCCATGAGAAAATCCAAATTCCAATGTCTCATGCAGAATTCAAAGGCATGTGATGTGAACTTTTTAGCCAATGAAAATACAACCATTTGACTACTGACGTCCCACAAAGCAAGGATACATATATCATTATAAATCAGAATTTTCAATGCAATTCAAAATATCCAGCTACAATTATGACTAAAATAATGCAAGAACCCATATCCTTCTGCATCATTTGTTGTCGGTTAATATTTACCTGTTCATCATCGTCAATCGGACCAAATCCACGATGTTTCATTTTAGCTCGCTCTCTAATGGTACCGGTTAAAAACTTATCATGCAGTTCACTTTTTGTCGTACCATTAAAAATCTTTTCTAAGAAATCCTGAAAAAAATATAAAAAATACAAGTTTCAACACTTTGCCTGTACAGGTGCTACTAGTGTAGATCAAAATCAGCGGGCACATCTATGCCGTCTGATTATGGTCTGCACCGTTTGCTATTCAGTCAGTACTTAATTTATTTTTTTTTTTTAAATTCCCTAAAAATGATGAATGGTTTTGGTCTACGCATTAAGATGGACAAGACCATTTAATATATGTAGTGTGTATGTAGTGTAGAGTACAAAAGTAAAAAGGATCGGTCACATATTTGTCTTCGAAACTGGATTTAAGTGGCTAAATCTAGAGACAACAAGTCAACTGAAAACTTTAGACTTATGCCTTGATTTACTGACCTCAACTGGTCCTGTTAGAATTTAGAAAACAACTGTACATTATCCAAGCTTTTTTTTTACTATTAATCACTGTGATTAGTCTAGCAAGCTGTCCTACTGACAGCTCTAGTTTTAAATCCTCTTTTTGCATATTAGAAATCAGAAATTCTTTAACATGTATCACACAAAAAAGTTGGAAAAATTTAACTTCTTTTTTTCAATTTATTTTCTCTCTATAACACACAGAAATAAAGGTTTTTTTTTTCAAAAAGCAATAGCTCTCTCTTCAAATAGTCGAGCTAAATATTAGAGTAACCACTGCCTTTTCAAGTAGGAAAATCATTCATGACCAAAGAATAACATAACAGAAGATGTCCCATAATGCACTTAAAACCTGGTAATTTCAACTCAAAGAAAATTAAATTGTTGTACAGGCTTTATAAATTTACATCATAACTTAGATCTTTTTATCAAAGTGATTTTATTTATAAAATCTTGAATCGACCAGTCAATGAAACGCAGCTCCTTAACCCCTGAAGAATAGCAGAGACTTTGACTTTTTTTTAATTACCTAATCCATTGTAAAGGTCCCTGCCGTTGAAAGACAGTGTGATGGTAATATTGGTTAACATATTTAATATTCAATTACTCTGAAAATATAATATAATTTCTATTTTTTGTGATCTAGAAAGACTGGTGTGTCCAGTTAGTTCAGAAATTCAGAGATGATGAACACTTATCTTCATAAATGCCTGTTAAATGCAATTAAAACATCCTTGCAGATGGTGTGAAAATGACATGATAAGTTTAACTAAGAAATCAACAGTTTGACAGTCGCATGGGATAGAACACCGGTGTCGCTTGCCTCATTTAGCCTCTTTTGATATTTTATTACCTTTTATTGTGTAACAATTTGTAGTCGAAACTTGTTTTAAGGTTACTTTTTTGAAAATGTCAAAGAACCGGGTTGCTATTATGTATGTTAGGTTGAAGGTAGTAATTAGACACGATTAAACATTTGTTGTTCTTAAATCCCTTTTCTCCTTCACTCATATAAATTCAGATAATATGCATTTGTTAAAACGCTTTTAAATATAATGTTGTTGATTTAATTTCAATTAATTTGTTTATTGGTTATTTTGATTTACTTCCCTTCTTCCCTTCCTATTTATAGTAACAAATTCTATTGATTTAAATAGAAATCGAAAGTAGCATGCAGACGGTGGTAATATTGTGTGCTAAATCTTTGGAAATCATCAGAGTAACCAAATACTCAATCGGGAAAATGACCAAGTACTCAAGTATTGATTTTGGTATTAAATTTTGATGCCATCCCTAAATTTTGGAGATCACATCTGGAACGCAAACATCTAGGCGAGTACAATAGAACCCCCTATTCTCTGAATAGTTGAGTTAAAAACTCCGGGCCTTCGTTACGAAATGCTGGTGTATAAAGTCATAACCTACCTTTGTAGTATCAGATATAAGGAAATCTATCAGTGGTCTGGTTTTTAATTTCCTCTTCTCTACGCTGTAAATATAACAATATTTCATTAAACGTAATACTTTCCAATGATTTTTAACTTTAAAGGAACTCCACTGGGGTCGACAAGCCTAAAAATATTAAATCTGAAATTCTGAAATAGACCAACTGGAGCACCTGAAACAGCAAGATATGCAAAAGATAAATAAGATACAGTCTCAGAAATGTAGAAAATTGTACATTTGTGCTATTCCTAACTTTTCAATTTCTGGCCATTTTTAGAAGCAGCGAAAAACTTTAAAAAAAAAAAATTAAAAAGTAAAGAGGAAATTTCAACATTATTTTGGGGAAAATATGGCACCATTCCTGCAAATAGGATTGAGTGTCATATCCAAACATGTCTAAAAAAATGTTGTGATTTGTGTAACTGAATTATTTTACTTTTTCTAAATAAAAAATCCCCATAAAAGTATAATTACTTTTTTGCTGGGTTTACAGTAAAATGAACACTGAAATGGTCATATGACCACTTTCCACAGTTACTTACACAGTAAAATCATAAGGGGTCACTCCCTGCATTATTTCAGGCACAGGCCTGCGCTTGAGTAGAACCATAGACACACCATAAGCTAGCAAGAGAGCTTCCTAACATGAAAGAATTTTAAGTCTGTAACTGCGTTTAATCCCACAGTAGTTAGGGTCAAGTTACTTGAAGTCACTTGCCCATGGATGCCCCAGATTCAAAACAGGGATAGAATAAAACAATCATACCGTTCTTGCCCTTGTTTGGAGAGACCATTGTTCTCAACCTTTGTCACAATACAGTCGGACATTTTACGTCGTTTCCTGCATGGAGTTATCTTCTCTTCATTCTCCTCTTCACAGTTATCATCTTTTATGTCTTCAGGCTCTTCTTCTTGTGTTATATTTTCTTAAAATAAATCAATCATAATGTCTTATTTTCTGAGAAAAAATACCCTATAAGTGGTTAATTTTGCGATGTGGAAACTTTTGAGATTTTTGCAAAATTGAAATTATTCGCAAAAACATTCGATCACGCAAAAATTATTATTTCACGCAAACTTTCTTCTTTCATTTGAAAACGCGTTTTCATACAGCATCTTACATGAATAAGTTTGACTGTTCAGCTACTGAGATTTATTTTTCTCATTTCTTGTTTGTCTTAACAGGTAACGAAAATGTTTTAATGAAACAAAATGTCAATAACATTAAGGTTATTCATTTAACAAAAGAATGGTTTAGAATATGACAAAGAAATGTGTGGTCAGGTCTTAACAAACTAACAATGGATATTTCAAACAATATTATAAATAATAAAGGTATTAAACAACTGAATAGAACGATTAGAATAATGGCATATTCTTAACATGTACCTGTAATTAATGATATCATAAAAACAGTATAAAGTTCAAGAAATCATATTTTAGCAAATATTTCCACACACAAAAAGTCGACTTTTTGACATTCGCAAAATTTTTGTGACGTAAATATATCCATTAAAAAATCTATTCACGATTCATTTGTTCTTAAAGCTTAACCATTCTTATGGCACATATTCTGTAACAATTCTTGATTTCAAATCACTAAATGTCAAGTTAATTCAAAATAAATTATTATTTGTAAACAAAACCATTTAAATGTTATAATTGGGGTTGATCAAGTAACAGATCACACCTTCCCTTAATCGATAATCGCAACCTCAAGTAAAAGATCAAAGATTTCCCTATATCAATAATCGCAACCTCAAGTAAAATATCAAAGATTCCCTTAATCGATAATCGCAATCTCAAGTAAAATATCAAAGATTCCCTTAATCGATAATCGCAACCTCAAGTAAAAGATCAAAGATTTCCCTATATCTATAATCACAATCTCAAGGAAAAGATCAAAGATTTCCCTATATCAATAATCACAACCTCAAGTAAAAGATCACAGATTCCCTTAATCGATAATCGCAACCTCAAGTAAAAGATCAAAGATTTCCTTAATCGACAATCGCAATTTCAAGTAAAAGATCAAAGATTCCCTTAATCGATAATCGCAACCTCAAGTAAAAGATCAAAGATTTCCCTTTATCAATAATCACAACCTCAAGTAAAAGATCACAGATTCCCTTAATCGATAATCGCAACCTCAAGTAAAATCACAGATTCCCTTAATCGATAATCGCAACCTCATGTAAAAGAATAAAGATTTCCCTATATCAATAATCACAACTTCAAGTAAAAGATCACAGATTCCCTTAATCGATAATCGCAACCTCAAGTAAAAGATCAAATATTTCCCTATATCAATAATCACAACCTCAAGTAAAAGATCAAAGATTCCCTTAATCGATAATCGCAACCTCAAGTAAAATATCACAGATTCCCTTAATCGATAATCGCAACCTCAAGTAAAAGATCAAAGATTTCCTTAATCGATAATCGCAACCTCAAGTAAAAGATCACAGATTCCCTTAATCGATAATCGCAACCTCAAGTAAAAGATCAAAGATTTCCCTATATCAATAATCACAACCTCAAGTAAAAGATCAAAGATTCCCTTAATCGATAATCGCAACCTCAAGTTAAAGATCAAAGATTTCCCTATATCAATAATTGCAATCTCAAGTAAAAGATCACAGATTTCCCTATATCAAAAAACTCAACATCAAGTAAAATATCACATATTTTCCTATTAATCGATAATCAATAATCACAACTTCAAGTAGATACCCATGTAGAGCCACAGACCTTTCTAGCAGTGACCTAAATGAGAAACCTTAGTTACTTATCAATGTAAACCCAGTCTTTATAAATACATTATGTTCCAATCTTCAATGAAGTGAGATAAAATAAGGAAATCCTAAAGCAAAGAAGATGAATTACCTTTTAAGGGTTCCGGCTTTCTTAGGCCTTTTAACGCCTCCTTTGTCATATAATTTTGAGCTTCAGCTAAGCAGGCCCTGAAGAAAGTCCGGTCAACAGATGACAGGTCCTTGGCACTTTCCTACAAATATTTAAGCATTTCTTTACAAAGTTAATTACTAAATACACAAAGTAAACTAGTATAACACTATACGAGCCAATTGGATTAAAACAAAATTTCCAGTTAATTCTTTTCTAAACTATAACAATTACTAAAGCTGAATAATATCTGAATGCAAATTACTTTGACCAAATAAAGCCAAAAAGACATGAAAAGATAAGTAACAGTGCTCGGTAGTAAAAGAGGCTGAATGTATGACAGTAATAAAAAGGGGTACAAAGGTAATGAAACAACACTGACAAACACAAGCATATATATCTTATTTATTGTGATCATTTCATACTTACCAAAATTTCGTCCTTTTTAGGATCACAGTAAGGTATGACCGCCCCTTGGTTACCGTAGCTCAACGTAAAACTGAAATAACATTATTATTATTAATTTTACATCCACATGAATACCATTGTGATCGGTTGCCTTATCCCAATGTCAATTAAGAAATAATATATACTTTATTAATATATATTGCTCAATAACATCACAGTTTGTAGTTCGGACGCGAGGAATTATATCAAGAGGGCATGGCCCGAGTGATATAATGATGCGCATCCGAACGACAAACAATGATGTTATCCAGCGATAAAATCACTGATTTGGATATATTATTTTGATTCTAACATTGCATAAACAAATAAATGCTGCCGTACCTGCTATTAAGTAAAATTGCGTCTGATTTGTTTCCGTACTTATTGCCAGCGCGTTGGATTATATAGTGGTTACGTCACATGTATAGTGATTACGTCACATGTCTAAATATAAAACGTCAAACAGTGACTCTATTGCATAATAACACACACTTTCGGTTCTTCTATGTTCAATAGGGAAAAATGCGGGTCGTGTTAGAATCTGAAATAACAGATAAACACTCACACATTATTTATTTTACATCCAATTTTACGCACTAACACCTATGTCAGCGCGAGTCGAGGCCTATTTTTGTAGATACAGCCACAGATCCCAAGGAACAATGAATTTAAACACTTTTTGGGTCAGTATCATGTTTCCATAAATGACAACTCACAAGGCTTAGCGATAAATTTCAAAGGCAAGAACTTGTCTCAATTTTTTCCAGCTATTCTAGGAAAAGGCCCCTTGCCTATATATATCATCAGGTGCATATTTGTGCCCATAAATAATGCAAGGAGGGGCACCTGAGGTCTTCCACAACCAGTCAAGCTGTTAAGTCACCATATGGAATTATGATTTATCCGTTGGTGCAACATAAAACCCAACAAAAACAAGAACGTGTTTGTTAAACACAAATGCCCCCGGCTCAGATTCCTGTCAGTAGCAATATTTCAAAAAATGTTACCCATTCACTCAGTTATGGACAGAAAAATTGCCAAAAAATTGTAAACACAAGTTATATAGCTTGACAAAGTCATGGCATTTTGTAATTGTGAAAAATATAAGTTGCCAAGTCATTGCTCTGACTTGTGAAGTTGAAAGATATTCAACTTCATACAAGTTATCTTCCTACCAAATATGAAATACATCTGTCAATAAATAAAGGCTGTATGGACAAAAGTGTCAAAATCTATTTTTAGCACTGGTGACCTTGACCCAACTGACCCCTTACTCCATCCAAAGGAAGAATACCATGCTAGTTATCTTCCTACCAAATATGAAATACATCTGTCAATAAATAAAAGCTGTATGGGCAAAAGTGTAAAAATCTATTTTTAGTACAAGTGACCTTGACCCACTGATCCCTACCCCAATCAAAAGGATGAATACCATGCAAGTTATCTTCCTACCAAATATAAAATATATCTGTCACTTAATAAAGGCTGTATGAGCAAATGTATAAAAATGTATTTTTAGCACTGGTGACCTTGACCCAACTGACCACTAACTCTATCATAGTTTATAATTCTATCAATTATAAATGACATCTGTCTATAGAATAAGGTCAATACACCTGTAAAAATGTAAAAATGTATTTTTAACATTGGTGACCTTGACATTGGTAACATTGACCTTGACCCAAATGACCCCTTACTACACCCAAAGAAAGAGGACCTCACTTGGCATGTTTGTATTAAACTAAGACATCAACTAAAAAATAAAGGCTGAATGAGCAAAAATGTTTATATTTATTTCTTAAACCAGTGACCTTGACCTTGACCCTAGAGACCGTTTACTCCACAAAAAATTAGAGGACCATCAAAGGTATCCACCTACTAAATATGAAGACATCATTAAAGTAATTAAGCAATAAGGAGAAATTTAAGATAAATCCAACTTGCCGAAATAGGTTTACCAGACAAGGCCCTATTTTCAAAGTGAAAAAAGGGAAATAACTGGGAAATATTGATGACACAGTTATATAACTTGGCAATATCATATACTTTGTATTGATAAGTAAGTGTGGAAATTATAAAGCCATTAGTATAGATAGAACTTAAGATATTTCCAACTTGCCGTTTTAGGTTAACCTCGTACGGACAGACGGACGGACGGTTCAATTACTATATGCCCGGGGGCATAAAAACATTCAAGTTACATAAGTCCTCATAGAAAAAAGTTCAGTTAATCTTACGATGTTCTTAAATTGTCAAACGTTGTTTTTTTTTCAGTCCTTGGCAAAGCATTAAAGAAAAGACTGTATTTCAAAGAATTTTAGAAAAAAGCTTTCAAACGTGGGAATTATAAACACATAATATGGTACTTATTCAAATATAATATTGTAATATAAAACTTACTCCTCTTCAAAACCAGTTGGGAAAAACACGGCACATGTGACACGCTTTTTTTTCTTGTACACTTTCCGTACCTGAAGAACATAATCATATTCAATGCACAAGTCAACATATGCTTTCTGCACAACAAGAGAGCCCTAAGGGCCTTGGTTTGCTCACCTAAGAAACCAGGTTAAAAACTAATACTTCAGTCAAAATTGAAAAGGTTTTTTTAGCTCAGCAGTACATCTTAGCAAATGTACAGATTTTTCTTTTTGCAAAACAAGAGAGCCATAAGGCCCTTGGATTGCTCACCTAAGAAAGCAGGCTATAAAATAATGGTCTACTAAGTATTTCGTCATAAGTCATAATGAATCTTTTTTTAAATTATTTTTCACTTTATCTCTGCATGACATCTTAGTCAGTAACATGACTGTTTTCAGACTTTTTGGAAAAGTACTATTCTATAAACGGTCATCAAAATCTGTACTGCAGTCAAAGAAGTGATGTCATTGGTGATGTCATTTAACTCTTAGTCTGCTGGCAAAAACTGATTCACCCGTGCAAGCAATGCAGACTGAGATCAGCCTGCACATTTGTTGCGTCTATGCCCAAGCTAGCATGGCTCTATCCTGGTGGCAATGCCAGTCTATTTTGGTTCTTGCAGGTAAAGGTATAAATGGATGATGCTTATCTTGAACTTGTGGACAAGGACAAAGTTTTAAGTAAAACTATGTCTGAATTATTGACACATGTGACAGCTTGTAAATTAATATGTTTCACTCATTAACAGATTTCTATATATCAAATACATGTACATTGTACATACTAAAAACTGACTTTGAAAAACCTTAATTCAAGCTGGGTTTTACTTTTATATCTACTGAATGAAATTCTGTCTCATTTTTACTTTTCTATTTCATGAATTGAAATCCTGACACATTTTGTCATTCACACATTTACATATTATTTTAAAATTCTTATTCATTTTTTTCCTTTATTTGTTTTAAAATTCTCAGTCATTTCTCATTTACATGACTGTACATGTAGGTTAAATGCTGCTAAGTAAATTTTAGAAACAATTTGTTTAAAGTGATCAAAAAATCAGTCTGGAAATTATGGCATATCTGCTTGAACATAGATGTATAATGAAACATCATCTTACCAGAGCTGGTAAATGGGGCCACTTTTTCCACTTTACCCATACTATGTCATTCTCAGATGGCGTCTTTTCTACAAGACATGAAAATAAATATATAAACTGTATACTGGTACAGTACAGTACTTATAACTACAGATTAAACTTTACATATTAATTTTGTGCACTCTTAAATAAAAAATTAAAAATGATGATAATAAAGTCATAAACTTTTCTCCAGCTGATTTTGTGTACAGGATTTGCCCTGCTTTAAATTTGGAACAGTCCATTTGAAAACTAAGGGGATTTCAAAATCAAAATGAAACTAGAAATGTGTCCATAGGACACGGGTGCCCCCATCGCGCCACTGTTCTGTCAATCTTATGACTCTAGGTCAAATATTTTTTGAAAACTAAAAATCTTTTACTTAGTAAAGGGCAAGAATTTTACAAATACTGAATAAATTCACAAGCAAACCCCAAGGTGCATAAGTTCACATGCTGACCAACATTCTTGTAAACTTTCAGGCCTACAAGTGAAATACTTTTTGAGCTATGCATGAACAAGTTGACATAATAACTCTACAAATACTGGATAAATCCACAAGCGAAACCCCAGGTGCAAAACTAAATATGCTGAGCAACATTCCCGTAAGGTTTAATGACTCTGTGTCAAATCATTTTCGAGTTACATGCGACACAAGTTGAAAATTTCAAAAATTTTCTAAGTCAAAGGCAATAACTCTGAAAATACTAAATAATTCCAGACAAAAATACCCAGGTGCACAACTACACATGCTGATCAATATTCCTGTAAAGTTTCGTGACTCTATGTCAAATCCTTTTTGAGTTACATGCGACACAAGTTGAAAATTGCAAAAAATTTACCAAGTCAAGGGCAATTACTCTAAAAATACTAAATAAATCCAGACGAAAATACACAGGTGCACAACTACACATGCTGATCAACATTCCTGTAAAGTTTCATGACTCTAGGTCAAATACTTTTTGAGTTACATGCGACACAAGTTGAAAATTGCAAAAAAATTACCAAGTCAAGGGCAATTACTCTAAAAATACTAAAAATATCGAGACGAAAATACACAGGTGTAAAACTACACATGCTGATCAACATTCCTGTATAGTTTCATGACTCTAGGTCAAACACCTTTTGAGTTACGTGCAACACAAAAGAGAACGGACGGACGGACGGACGGAAGGACGTTCCAACATTTGGGGTTTAGTGGCTATTTTCTTTGTCATTTTCTTTGTTTTCCTAAGGGCAACTAGCCCATAAACCCTTTGATCATGGAATGAACCTATTGCTCTCTTTTGTTCTCTTTACTGTTATATAGCCCCTAAACCAAAATGTTTGCTCGGACGGACGGACGGACAAGGGTAAATCTAAATGCCCGCCACGAAAGTGGGGCACAAATACCATGCTACCAACAGTATAGAGCCAGTGGTTCTACTGCATCGATTAAACGACTGGCCTGACTCTATACCAGTTGGCAAAGACTTATTTGTCACCAGTAGAGCTGTCCTTGTTTCATTGTAAAGCATATTGAAGATGCATCCATATCAGATGACAAATATCTGCTATTTACTGATATATTGTTAACTACTTCAATATCTTGTATATAATTCACTTTCATACCTGTTTTATTGATTTTAGTAAAATACATGTTACATTGAATGTTCATACAAATATGTTGGGTCCTGTTAATAAATGTCCTTCAATTGATTTTTTTCCAACCATTTTTTGTCATCACTGCTATATTATAAAATGTGTTCATTATGTAAAAACATCTTAGTGTAAGACATGGCCACCAGTTTTTGTATATGTTTTGGATGAATTC